>NC_061514.1:346224754-346268802 GCF_022539505.1 Lolium rigidum | reverse complement strand
GCGTTACTCGTTAGTCGCTCATCTATCGCTACTTTCACATCACCCCTGTTACTAGTGCTTTTTCAGAGTGCAGCTGAATTGACAACTCAGTTGTTAAGGCTTATAAGTATTCTTTACCTCCCCTTGTGTCGAATCAATAAATTTGGGTTTTACTTCCCTCGAAGACTGTTGCGATCCCCTATGCTTGTGGGTTATCAAGCTCCAGCCATAGCACCTGGCCCGTGACTCTATGCATCTACAACCTTCCTCCTTGGTTGTGCATGAAGCGGAAGTTCATTATGATGCCAGTGCTTATCCAAGGCCCAAAGCAACCGGGCAACGACATTGACGTGTACCTAAGGCCATTAGTCGATGAACTTTTGGAGTTGTGGGCCAAACCAGGTGTACGTGTGTGGGATGAGCACACCGAGCAAGAATTTGACCTACGAGCGTTGCTATTCGTAACCATCAATGATTGGCCTGCTCTCGTAACATTTCGGGACAGTACGAACAAAGGATACAATGCATGCACACACTCTGTTTAGATGAGACTCGAAAGTAAATATTTGGAAAAAAGCGAGAAAAGTTGTGTACCCGTTCAATCGTCGTTTCCTTCCGCGCAAGCATCCCTTAAGGAAAAAAGGCAAGCATTTCGATGACGAGGCAGACCGCCGTCCGAAGCCTGTCCCCCGTAGTGGTGCTGATATATTTGACATGGTCAAGGATTTAAATGTTATCTTCGGAAAGGGTCCGGGCGAGTCAACTCCGTTCCGAAAGACGCCGACGGACACGCGCCCATGTGGAAGAAGAAATCTATATTTTGGGAGCTAGAATATTGGAAAGCCCCGGAAGTCCGCTCCGCAATCGACGTGATGCACCTGACCAAGAATCTTTGTGTGAATATTCTAGGTTTTACGGGCGTGTATGGGAAGTCAAAAGATACAACGAAGCACGTGAGGACCGAAACATCATAAAGGACGAGACGACAAGCATCCAGGGAAGTTTGAAGGGCCCGCCAGCCTACGCTCTTACCAAACAAGAGAAGGAGATATTTTTTGAAGCCCTATTCAGTATCAAGGTTCCGTCCGGTTTCTCGTCGAATATAAAGGGGATAGTAAATATGAAGGAGAAAAAATTCCAGAACCTCGAAGTCCCATGACTGTCACGTGCTTATGACACAATTGCTTCCGGTTGCATTGAGGGGACTTCTACCGAGAAAATGTTCGACTAGCCATTGTGAAGATATGTGCATTCCTCAACGCAATTTCTCAGAAGGTAATGGATCCGAAACTTTGTCAGGATTACAGGAAGATGTGGTCGAATGTCTTGTCAGCTTCGAGTTGTTGTTCCCACCATCCTTCTTCAATATTATGACGCACCTCTTCGTTCACCTAGTTGAAGAGATTAGAATTCTCGGTCCTGTATTTCTACACAATATGTTCCCCTTCGAGAGGTTCATGGGAGTCTTAAAGAAATATGTTCATAACCGAGCTAGGCCGGAAGGAAGTATCTCAAAGGGCTATGGAACTGAGGAGGTCATTGAGTTTTGTGTTGACTTTCTTCCTGACCTTAAGCCGATTGGTGTTCCTGAATCTCGGTATGAGGGGAGGCTGACTGGAAAAGGCACACTAGGAAGGAAATCAAGGGTGTGCAGGGACAAGATTTCTTTCAATCAAGCACACTACACAGTTCTATACAATTCCATCTTGGTGGCTCCGTACATCGAGAAACATAAGAATGCTTTACGATTAATAAACCCGGGCCAGCCCGAGTCCTTGATTACACGTGAACACATGAATACCTTCGGCAGTTGGTTGCAAAGACATCTCATTAATGACCCATCTGTTGTGGAGCAGCTGTACTTGTTGGCCAGGTTACCATCTTCAAACATATGTACATTCCAAGGGTACGAGATAAATGGGAATACATTTTACACGATCGACCAAGATAAAAAGAGCACCAACGAAAACAGCTGTGTCCGCTTCGATGCAAAAGACGAGAATGGGCAGACCACCGCATATTATGGATACATAGAGGAGATATGGGAACTTGACTATGGTCCCACTTTTAAGGTCCCTTTGTTTCGGTGCAAATGGGTGAAGCTCAGCGGTATACATATTGACGATAAGTACGGTATGATAACAGTGGATCCCAACAATCTTGCGTACCTGGACGAGCCATTTGTCCTAGCCAGCGAGGTGGCTCAAGTTTTCTACGTGAAGGACATGTCTAGCATATCAAGAAAAAGAAATCAACAAAAGAATACATCAACCGAGGAGCCAAAGCGCCACATAGTTCTTTCGGGGAAAAGAAACATGTCAGAAGATTATAATAAGTTTAAAGAAATTCCGCCCTTCACGGTGAAAATTGACCCAAGCATCTTACTAAATGATGAAGATTCTCCATGGCTACGGCGTAGAAGATCACAACACTAGATGGCGATGTAATAATGTATTCTTCATATATAGTTCCCAAGACAATCTCTACATTTATGTAATAATGAGTACCCTTTCCCCAACACTGTTAGAGGGAAATTTTTCACGGGCTTGCAGGGAAATTTTTCCGAGGAGCAGCTTCCGAAGATGCCGTAGGGCATGTGCACCAACGACATCTTCGAGAAGCTGCGCCATGGGAGATTTCCCAACCCTTTCCTTCATCCATGGGAATGAAACTGTGCTTGGCTTGTTGATCTGCTTGGCAAGGCGTATTGATGCTCCTTTTATAGGCACGGCACCGCTTCTACTTTGTCTTGTTCCTTCGACAGGGCATCGTGCGCTACATGCTTTATCTCATCGAGCAGTGCGTCCACCCACGCTTCCTTATCCTGCCGACAGCTTTAGTCCCAGTTGCAACCACCAACCGTGACAAAAGGTTACCGACACATCCTTATCCTGCCGACAGCTTTAGTCCCGGTTGCAGCCACCAACCGTGACAAAAGGTTACCCGCACATCATCCCCCCCAGATAAGGCCCTCCTAGATAAGCCTCCACCCGGGATGAAAGTTTCGCGCGCCTCTTCGTTCCCGCCTATTTTCTTCCCGCATTCCCGCCATTTTTCCAATATATATATGTAGGCTTGGACTCATATCTGCAAACCTCATCACTCTCTCCCATGGCTTCCATCGTATGTCTAACACCCCGGGAGGCGGAGGCGCTTTGCGCCTCGAACTACCCCCGCCCGCCCGGCTACCACGTCCCGACCGGCCGGTTGCCGAGCGTCGGAGGCGTACCGGTCCCTCCTATCCCTGTAGGTGTGCCACGCGAGATGGCCATCACGAACCACTACTATTTCAAGCTCACGCCTGAGCAGCGGAGGAATCCCCAGTGGCATCCCGACTACAACCCGACTTGGGACAGCTTCTTCATCAATCGGCGTGAGAGGGCGGTTGCCAGGTACGAGGAGGACGGCCCGCCTCCTTCGAACTTCAACGAGGCCGGCCGTCGGATGTGGTGGCGCGGTCGGACTCTCCAGAGCGTCATGGCCTATCGTGGCCCCCGCCTGCGCTACCCTCAATCGCAGCCCACGCGTGGTCATCCGCCGAGGTTCGACAACCGCGACCCCGATGCTAGCGACGATGACGTCGGCGACTATGATGACTACAGTGGCGACTATTATAGGACTAGGCACGACTATGATTGAATGGCTCCAACATTCGAATCCGGCCATGTATCTTATTTTTCGGTTGAGCTCTGTACTTTAATTTCAGTTCAATCGTAATAAATTTCGTGTCAACCACTTTATTGAACAAAAACAACCGACAACGACTTTATAAACTAAATTTAAACTAATAGAACCGACTACGACTTTATTGAAATTACAATAAAATAGATAAATTACTAGTCTAGTCTCTACTCGTCGTCGGAGGTTGTCTCCGTCCAAATGTCATCCCACCGAGGGTCGTTTTCGGTCCAAGTTGTATTCGGGTTCTCGAGCTCGAAGGCGGCGACGGCCCGACGGTGGCGCCTGTTGGACCTGCGTTGTGCCCTAAGGTTAGCAAAGAACGCGTCGGTGTTGTCGACATCGTTGGGGAACTGCACCCTCCACTGGCGCATCAACTGCTCGTCGCGCTCGGCGATGGCGATCCTGCGCTGCACCTGGCGGTGCCGGCGACGGTCCTCATCGTCGACGAGGCACGGCGGTGGCGCGAGGAACTCCGCCTCCTCTAGCGATTCAACATCCGGGAAGTTCATGTTGTGCCCTGGCCGCCGAAAGCGCCACGCCGCCGCGTCGTAAGCGCGCGCCGCCAGCTCCGGCGTGTTGTACGTGCCGAGGGTGAGGCGGAAGCCACCGGCGCGTATCTCGGCGGTGAACCTACCGCTCGGACGCACTCGAACGCCACGGAAACCGGACGCCCCTCGACGACGTGGAGGCATCCCGGAGATGAATGAGCGGAGAGGGAGAGGGTGCCGGCGACGTGTGGTTGCGCCCGCACTCGTCGCTCTATATAGCGCACGCGGGGCATGGCACGTGTAAGCGGTGGCTACACGTCGCACGCCGGCGTCGGCGGGGCGAGGCACGTGGAAGCGGTGGCGACACGTGGCACGGGGACGCGACACGGGTGGCACGGCGGCGGTGCACAGGGGTGAAACATACACGACTATCCGTTTCATATGATGCGAGATGCAAATAGGTATATGGATGGCATATTCATGTTCATTAGCTTTTTCTGATCAATATTCATATATAAAACATTTGTATTTGAGTTACCATTCAAAAGTTATTGAAATAATAGTTTTATTAATTTAAAATAGAAAAAATAAAAGGGGTGAAGAGGGGAGATGACCTGATCCGTGGCACAACCCATCCAACGGCTCTAGGCCGTTGGATTCAAACGGCCAGAGCCGTTGGATGGGCTGTGCCACGGATCAACTCCTACCCCCTTTTGTCGCGGGTGGTGGCACGACCCGTGATAAAAGGCCCCCCCTTTTATCGCGGGTGGTGGCACGACCCGCGATAAAAGGGGGGCCTTTTATCACGGGTCGTGCCACCACCCGCGACAAAAGGGGGTAGGTATAAATACCTACCGCCGCGGGCGGAGCCCCCACCCGCGACACCCGGAGGCCATTCCTTAGCAAAATTTGCGCTGCCAGGCTGCCCAATTTCACCGCTGCCCGCCGTCGCCGCCTCGAGCTCCTCCGGCGCCCTCTCGCGCCCGCCGCCGCGCCCGTCTGAGCCGTCGCGCCCGTTCGCGCCGGCTCTTCGTGCCGCGCGCGCCGCCGCCGCGTGACGCCGTGTGCCGCGCGCCCCCCGCCGTGCCGACCCCGGCGCCGCCCCGCCGTGCCGACCCCCGGCGCCGCCCCCGCCGCCGCGCCCCCTCCGCCCGCTGCGCGCGCAGGTAGGCCACCAACCGCGCGCCGCCGTCAGCCGGCGCCCCCGGCCCTCTTTTTTTTTAAATTTTTTTGAGTTAATGATTAGTTAGTGGGTTAATTAGTTAGTTCATTTTAGTATTTAGTAAGTTTTTTTGTAAGTATTTTAGTATTTAGTAAGTTTTTTTGTAAGTATTTTAGTATATATATAGATTATTTTAGTTTTTGTAATTAGTTAGTTTAAATCTTTTTGTAAGTATTTTAGTATTTTAGTATACATATAGATTATTTTAGTTTATGTAATTAGTTAATGGTTAAATACTTAGTGATTTTGTATATGGTTAAATAGTTAGTTTATAGTTATTTTGTATATGGTTAAATAGTTAGTTTATTTTGTATATTTTATATATAGTTAGTTTATTTTGTATATAGTTAGTATAGTACCGACGCCGACGCCGACACCGGCGGTGTTACTAATATATATATAGTTAGTATATATAGTACCGACGATGACGCCGACACCGGCCGTCTCCCTCTCTTCTCTCCCTCTCGCGAAAACCATCGACGCCGCAAGTCCCCTCTTCTCTCCCTTCTCGCGAACAACCGACGCCGACACCGGCCCTCTCCCTCTCGCAAACACATCTCTCTCCCTCTCGCGAAAATCACCGACGCCGCAACTCCCCTCTTCTCTCCCTCTCGCGAAAACCATCGACGCCGCAACTCCCCTCTTCTCTCCCTCTCGCGAACAACCGACGCCGACACCAGCCCTCTCCCTCTCGGAAACACCTCTCTCTCCCTCTCGTGAAACCACCGACGCCGCAACTCCCCTCTTCTCTCCCTCTCGTGAACAACCGACGCCGACACCGGCCCTCTCCCTCTCACGAACAACCGACGCCGATTAGGGTTAGGGTTAGGTTAGTTTTTTGGTTAGCTAGGGTTAGGGTTTGGTTTGGGTTAGAACATGTACTTATCGATTTAATTTTTTGCAGAAACAATGGATCCATTCGAACGGGACTTGGAACAGGAAGACATTTTCGCGAACATAATCCGCGATGGTGATGGAGAAGCCGGCGGCTCCGGTGATCATGGAGAAGCCGGCGGCTCCGGTGATCATGGAGAAGCCGGCGGCTCCGGTGATCATGGAGAAGCCGGCGGCTCCGATGATGGAGAAGCCGACGGCTCAGGTGATGGAGAAGCCGACGGCTCCGGTGATGACGAGGTATACGATTAGTATAGATGCATTAATGGAATTCTATATGTACATATGTATATAAATTAATTAATTTTTATTCTCTTAGGCCTCCGAAGATAAGTTGGACAAACGAGGCCCGGCAAAGAAGTTGACCAAAAAGACCACTTCACAATTGAAGCTATATCATCGGAAGGCCAACTTCGTGGCACCCTCGGTTGTCGGAACGAAATTTAAAAATCAGTGTGGAGTTACGGTTAGGGATTCTCTCCCGATCACTATTAGAGAATGGAACAAGACCAAGAAGGTGTCCGAAAATCAGGTTGCCGATAGGTACAAAAACACACTTTTTAACGACCTCATGGCACATTTCACTTTGCCAGACCTAGGATCGGAGTCTGAGAATGCTAAGCAGAGGGCGCTGGTGAAGAAATGGGCTCTTAAGAAGATGGGGGAACTTTTCCGGGCGTATAAGAACCGGTTATGGGCAACTTATAAGGCCGAGAAGAAGCCTCCAGTATTCGAGAACTATCTATCGAAGCAGGAGCATAATTGGGAAGAATTTGTGAAGTACAAAGAATTAGTGGAGGCTGTGAACCTGTCCAAGAAAAACCAGAAGAATGCAAGCGAGAAGAAATATCACCATCATACGGGGCGAGGGGGCTACGAAGTAGCCATGCCTAAGTGGGATGCACAAGAGGCTGAGATGGAGCGGAATGGGATCACTCCAGAACCCACGCGAGAAGGATGGGACATTAGGGCTCGAAATTGGTTCCTCACGCATGGCTGTGAGTATGACATGAAGACAGGGAACATTGTTGAAAGTGACAGCAGGGTTAGGGTACCCAGGGAAAAATGGATTGAAGTGACGACGAAATAAAGGCGGGAAAACTAAAGTTTGCTCCCGATAGAGAGAAAGACTTGCGACGCTTGTCCTCGGTAATCCCGAGAAGGGAGGACGAACAAGAGGCTTCGGCCCTAGTGTTCCGTGGTCGCTTGGGTTTCCGGCCGACGCGGAGACTTATAGAAGCCGAGCGAGAGCTAAACAACGCGAGCTGCGGGTGCGGAATGACCGGATGGCCGAGTTCCAACGCCGACTTGACCAGCGGCAGCGGGAGATTCAGCAGCAACAGGCTGGAGATAAATGAACTAAAAGGACAGCGCCAGCCGAGATAATACCGCCGGCATATCTCAGCAGCGAGACAGCGAGCGTTGCCGACTCGGAGGTGGCACCGCCTTTGAAGATGATAGATGGCGGTCCCGGCAACCCCATGGATGGAATCAAGGAGCAAACACCTTGTGATCTCCATGACGTGTTCAGGAACGTATACGTTAAGGTGGCGGTCGACTATGTCTTACCTGCATTTGGAGCTGAAGGTGAGCCGGCAACATGGCATGGCAATGAGATTCCAGCTGGCTATGCTCGTGTCGGGGTGGATTCAGTTGTACTATCGTGGGAGACATTGCAGCTCGATATCCCTGGAGGTGATGGGGGGGTTACACTCCGAGAGGTCTTCGGGAGAAATCATTCTGCGGGAAAAGAAGAACATCAAGCTACCGAGGCTGGGTAGCCCCTAGTACCAGTCGTCCCAGGTCACCATCACCTCCTCCAGGTGATTGCAGGCCACCATCACCATCACCTCCTCCAGGTGATCGCAGGCCACCATCACCTCCTCCTACTGATCACATGTCGATACCATCACCCCATGGGTACGACGTCGACCACGACATCCGTAGTCCATCTCGATCTCCAGCGCCGCCGCCTCCGCCCACTAAGACTCGGTATGCACCCGGCCGGAAGCGTTTCAAGAGTCCTACCCGCAAGTTGTCGCCCCTCCCAAAAGTACCAAAGGTTCCTCCCCCCCGTCCTTGGGATCTTCTTGTCGAGGAAAATGCGACGCTGTTGCGAAACACAACTATGATCATTTCCATAAGCCAAAACCTCCAGCGCCAGAGCCATACACCGAGAAGCAAAAAGCATATGCTACTTCTTTTCTGAACACACCATCGCAATATGACTTGCACGAGAAAAAGGATGAATATACACGCCACCTTGCGAGGGTAATTCATGACAAGGCTAAGAAGAAGAAGGAGGATTACGAGGCTAAGAAGAAGGAGGATGGCAAGGCTAAGGAGAAGGATAGTGCTAGCACGAGAAAATCATCAGCCGGGAAGAAGACAAGTGCACCCCTCAAGGCGCCCAAGCAAACGACAAAAGGCAAAAAAAGAAAGGGAGTTCCCCTGCTCGGAGAACAGGCCAAACAATCGATCCCAGCACTCAAAGTGTTTGATGTTCCCAAGCTGTACCGGGAACATGGTGAAGGTTTCAATATGGAAGAAGCTGAGGCGCTAGCGGCTTCGATGTCTCGTACCGTGGAGGAATTGCTTGAGTGCCGCAGATGTTGCACTACCCTTTGGCTGACATAGCTCCTACATTTGTCTACGGGGCCGACTTGGTCAGTAGAGAGCGGCTGCATAAAATGCCAACGCATATGCGGAATTTGCATCAGTGGTACCTTGATGCGTGCAAGGAGAACCAAAGGTACATCGTGGCGAAGATCCCACGTGAATATTACTACCGAAAGGAGGAGATCCATATTGAGATGAATGAACTCTGGCAGTTATTCAATTTAGAAGCCCTCGACAAATCTCTCATGAGTTGCTATTGCTTGTAAGTTGTTAACTACATCTAAATTCATTTTCATTCAGTTCATGTTCGTTTTCATTGCATATACTCATTATATCTTATGTGTTCTCTTATGCAGACTGAAGATCAGTGAATGCAAAAGTAATAATATTATCAATATTGGGTTTGTTGACCCGAGATAAAGTACATGTTCAAACGGTAAAGCATAGCGCGTCGGATACGGGGGAAACCTACTAAGGTTTTTGGGGGAGCAAAATTTCTGTGATTCAGTATCTGTTTCCTTACAACTACGAGTGAGAGTCTTAATGATCTTTTATGCACATTCAGTTTTGCTTACTCGATGTTAAGTGTAATTCCTGACGTATATACATAAACATGTGCAGCTTCCATCTGGATTCTACTAGACATTCAACTTGACAAGGGAATAGTTGAAGTAAGGGACCCAATGAGTAGAGGCACTGGACGGGTTCCGCGACTGCAGAAGTTGCTCCAAGTGTAATTTCCTTCATCGCCGCGCTATATCTTTCGTGAGATATCAATTAATTATCCACTCATTCAATCATTCTTTTGCACTGGCAGGACTTGGAAAGCTTTCAAGAAAAACATTAAGGGTACCAGGCGAGAGAAGCTAACATTTACTACTGTATCGTGCGCCCAACAGCCACAAGGGACGAATCTATGTGGATACTACGTTTGCGAGTTCATTCGCATGTTAACCACCGAGAAGCGAACAATAATAAATTCGACGTAAGCAATAACATTCACAACTTTATTTATTTTCGTCAATATTTCGTTATCAACATTGATATAGTCATACTCATCATCTCATTTTCCTATATAGGTCGACTACATGCGGGACACACTCCAACCAAAGGAACACCTACTAGGAATTGCGGAGGAAGTGGCGGGACTTTTGCTTCGAGAAGTAATAGACAACAACGGCTTGTTTAGTCCAAATAGGCGCTCTCCCTCTCCCGATGTTTAATTAGTCCCGGTAGTCGTGAGCTCATGTATATATATGTAAGGGGAATCGACTTTTGTTTCCAATATTTGGTTGATCAATCTATATATAAATGAACGTGTGTACAACTTCTAGTAGCGTATAAATATATGCAACTTTTATTTCGAATAAAAGGGGCGGTGGCGGGGGGGGGGGGGGGGGCTGCATCCCTCAAACCCTAAAGCGAGCAGGTTTCGCGAGCGCCACGTAGAGGACCTTTTGCCGCGGGTGGTAATACCGCCCGCGACAAAGGGTCCGTCCCCTGCGCGCCCCGCGTCTGCCACGTGGTCGACCATATGTCGCGGGTGGTAAGAGACCCGCGACAAAAGGTAGACCTTTTATCGCGCCTCCGTTGTCGCGGCTGGCCGCCCGCGACAAAATGCGCTTACCACCCGCGACATTAGGCCTCTTCTCCACTAGTGGAAACTAAATGGGCTCAGAGGGCAAAAGTGAAACATATACAAGAGGGTGGGAATAACACTAAATACTTCCATCTCATGGCGAATGGAAAACATAGGAAGAAAAATATTTTTCAGCTAGAACAAGATGAAGGTGCTGTTGTTGGGGATGATAACCTAAAAGTCTATATCACAGAATATTATAAACGGCTATTTGGCGAACCTGGGCATAATTCTTTCTCTCTGATTGAGGACCATACAATGGGTATTCCTCAACTATCTCCCGAGGAAAATAGTATCCTAACGGCTGATTTTACCGAAAATGTGGTCTTTGAAGCTATTTCACAAATGGAACATAATAAAGCACCCGATCCTGATGGATTTTCGATGGAGTTTTATCAACATTTCTGGAGTGTTATCAAATGTGATTTTATGGCGATGTTTAGACAATTCCATGCAGGTGAACAACCATTATATAAAATGAACTTTGGGGTTATTACCCTGCTGCCCAAAAAAGAGAATGCGATTCAAATTCAACAATACCGACCTATATGCCTTCTTAATGTCAGTTTCAAAATAATTACTAAGGTAGGCACAATTCGTATTTCCGAAATAGCACACAAAGTTATCAGACCTACTCAAACGGCGTTTATGCCAGGACGTCATATTCTTGAAGGAGTTGTCGTTTTACATGAGACTATTCACGAGATTCATCGGAAAAAAATTGATGGAGTGCTTTTCAAAATTGATTTCGAAAAAGCGTATGATAAAGTTAAATGGCTTTTTTCTGAAACAAGTGTTGCGCATGAAGGGTTTTGATCCAATATGGTGTGACTGGATTCAACAATTTGTACAGGGTGGTAGTGTCGGGGTTAGGGTTAATGATGACATTGGCCATAACTTTTAAACTAGAAAAGGGTTGAGACAAGGTGATCCTTTATCCCCAATTCTTTTCAACATTGTGGCTGATGTTTTAGCCATTCTTATAGCCCGCGCAAAATATTTAGGGCAGGTTGGGAGTCTCATCCCTCACTTGGTGGATGGAGGGGTGTCCATTCTTCAATATGCCAATGACTATTCTTTTTATGGAACATGATACAGAAAAGGCTATTAATATGAAACTAATTCTTTGTATGTTTGAGCAATTTTCTGGCTGAAAATCAACTTTCATAAAAGCGATTTTTTTTTGTTTTGGTAAGGCCAAAGAGGTTGAACATGAATACATGAAGCTTTTTGGTTGCGAGGCAGGAGTTTTACCTATTAGGTCTCTGGGTATACCAGTCCACCATCGAAAACTTAGAAATTCGGAATGGCATCCTATGGAATGTCGTTTTGCTGCTAAGCTAAGATGTTGGCGTAGCAACTTACTCTCATATGGTGATCGGTTGGTGTTGATAAACTCAGTACTGACCAGTCTACCTATGTTCATGTTATCTTTTCTGGAGATCCCTGTGGGCGTGAGAAAGCGCTTGGATTTTTTCAGTCTTGTTTTTTCTGGCAAACTGATGATGCAAAGAAAAAATATAGGCTAACTAAATGGAGTATGGTGTGTCGGCCTAAAGAACAAGGCGGTTTGTTACAATTGAAAAATAAATGTTTGCTTACTAAGTGGTTGTTTAAACTTCTCACTGAGAAGGGAATGTGGCAGCAACTACTTCACAGCAAATATCTAAAGAATCAAACTTTAGCTCAAGTTGAGGTCAAGCCAACTGATTCCCCTTTTGGAAAGGATTATTGCGTGTTAAAAATGATTTTTTTAACAGAGGGTTTTTTAAAATTGGGAATGGGTCTACGGTACGGTTCTGGGAGTATGTATGGTTGGGTAACACACCCTTAGCCTCACAATACCCGTCATTGTATAATATTGTGCGGCGAAAAAATGTTCTTGTAGCTACTGTGATGGCACAAACGCCGCTCAATATTAGTTTTCGACGCACGTTCAATGAGTATAAGTGGAACCAATGGGTCCACCTCTGTCAACGTCTAATGACGGTGAGGTTATCCACGAGCCCTGACAGATTTGTTTGGAAACTCACTGAATCAGGGCAGTTGTCGGTGAAGTCTATGTACCTTGATCTCATGAATGGTCATACTAGATTTTTTCGGAAATATTTGTGGAAATTAAAGATTCCTCTCAAGATAAAAAAATTTCATGTGGTTTCTTAACAATAAAGTGTTACTCACAAAAGATAATCTGGCAAAACGAAATTGGAATGGATGTCAAAAATGTGTTTTCTGTGATGAACCTGAAACGATACAACATTTATTCCTCTATATGTCCTTTTGCTAAGATCATATGGCGCATAGTTTACTGTACGTATAATATAACCCCTCCTGCTAATATTACTAATATGTTTGGAAATTGGCTTAATGGGATTAATAAAGATGATAGAGCAAGGATACACATTGGAGTGTCCGCTTTATGCTGGTGTCTTCGGACAAGTCGGAATGATATTATTTTTAACAAACAAACCGGAACTAATTTCTTGCAGGTGATCAGGCGCGCAGCACATTGGATTCAACAATGGGCATACCTTCTCTCGGAGGATCAACGGGAAACAATGACTACTGGATGCAACCGTCTGCTAACGGTTACACATAATTTCTTCTTCCTGGCTACTGGGTGGCGTCACACTAGAAGAATCCAAGATGGATAATTTTATTTTGTTTTTTTTACTTTCCGATGGTTGATACTTGTCTGAACGTTCGCCGATCCTTGATGTACTAGACTTTGATACTATATTTTCTGCAATAAATAAATAAGGCTATGTGCATTAATTGATGCAGAGGCCGGACACTGCCCCATTTCGAAAAAAAAACATACCCCGCTTGCCCAACATCTCCCTTCCCCTTGAAGATCTATGAGAGCTACAAACGTTGTCGAAAGGTATCACCCTACACTGTCGCAATAGTTGCATGCTCATGGCAACAGATTTACCAGGATACAATTTCGTTGGGAGTACTCCAAGCGTAAGATGATGTAGTAAGGGCTTCTTCCCTACAAGGATGAATCGAGATATTACATCAAACTTTCGGGGAAACTCTTTCATAAATCGTACTATTCTTAAGAAGTGAGCTTATCTCATTTGGTGATGGGTGTTATGCTTCAAAATTCGAGTAATAGAACGCACTTTATCGAAAAAAAAATTATTTTGTTAGGGAAGTCAATGTACAATGCAACCGTCATATTGAAGTCCCTATAGACATATATTTGGGTTCTTCTAATTTTTTATAAAATCATTATAGGGTCTTCCCCTGCATAATTCCTTTTAAAAAATGTCTTTTATTTCCTATTCTAGCAACCTAGAAAACAAAAGTGTTGCCTTGTGTCCACAATTACACTAAGTGATTGTCAAGGACAAGGTTTTTTAGTATAATTGAAAACAAATAATAAAGTAAATAAAACAAAGTAAATATGTAGTAAAGTAAATAGAACTTTTGGCACATAAAGAGGGTATATTAGAAGAGAATCATATTTTAAGGAGAATTATTTTCATTAATATGAAAAATGGGATACAAACATAACACTACACAATGAAGTACACTACACTTAAATAGCAAAGAAACATGGGATACTTATGAGACAACAGGAAACAAGCAAAGACATAGATAACACTACGAAGCACCGAAGGAACAACCCGAGAATGTCACAAAGGAGTGTTGTTGGCTAGATCGAAGGGCATCCCATTATTGAAACAACGCGTAGATACATACCCTCCCAGTTTCTCCCTCAATTTGAAGATCTAGGAGAGTAAAAAATGTTGTCAAAAGGTATTACACTATATTGGTGTGATAGCTGCATGCACTCCATGACGACGACTTGCATCGGCATCGTTGTTTCTGGTGTACTGCGATATCACGATAGCTCCATGCCTAGTTACCCAAATATCGACGTGTCATGTTGATAGTTGTGATGGCCATGACTTTCTATGGAGACTATAAAGTGAGGTTGATGGCCCAACCTTTTTTACCATGCGCGTGACTAAGAGAAGAAGTTTCAACGATGTGACGTGAATATTCTGACATACAAAACCCTCTAATAGCCGTCCAACAGTACAAATCATTCAGAACCGTACAAAAGATATAAATAAAAACTAGGTAGCCAACTGGACCATAGGGGGAAAATCCTACGATTATGTATCCACCCTTGTTGGGTAATAAACTCCTTGTCAGTTTACCCCAACCTTGTAGACACCTCCGTAAACAGCAACGACAATGAACACAGTAAAGCCGTACACTGATAGATGACCTCCATAAGAGAAGAGTTTTTATGGTTAAAAATATTGTCATTCCTGCATAGCCAAAGCGACCATATAACGGCAATCACTCCCACTCTGATAAGAACCTTAAATCTAGAATCAACCCCATTTATCCAATTGCTAAAGATATTTGCAATACTTCATGGATGATATAAGGTAGAACCTATCTGAATGATTGAACATATATACCTAACGAACCGAAAATTGAAAATAAATTCTTTATTGTCTCTTCTTTGTGACAGAAAACACACTTCGTACATCCATGACAGTTGTGTTTTGCAAGGTTATCTTTAGTAAGAATAACGTCACGAAGAAGGCACCATATAGAAATATTAGTTTCCAATTGTACCTTCATCTATCAAATGGATTTATTATTAATTACTGGCAAATTGGTTCAAGTAAACCTTTATACATGGACCCTAATCGGAATACAACATTCTTGGTTAGTCCCCAGCGGAATTCATCAGATCTCGTACCAACTGGACTGAGGGTAAGCGATATAACAGCTCATTCCAAGAAGCCAATCGGGGTCCAATAAGATCCCACTGAATGTCATAGACGGCGAAGATGTTTCCATCACCTTCTGGAAGGTATCACATTTATGAGCATCAAATTGTTATATTGATGTTTCAAACTCCACATCAACATATTTGAATCTATTCATCTATGTTTATAATATTTTATGGAAAGTTTGAAAACTTGGAAAAAGGTTAGTCTCTCCTATCCAAATTAATTACCGAGCTACAAGAAAACCTTCCATAGAGACATTGTACTGGAGACACTTCCTACTTTGCCTATTTAAAAATCACATTAAAACACTTTGGGACACTTCAGTAATAGTCTCAAATGTAGGGACGTTAGTTGAGATATTTCTGTAAGGATTGCAATTGTCATCCTAGAGAAAACTTATGAGACACTCCAAAGTGTCACAGATAAATTATTAAGAGGCAATCCGTAAGATACTTCATTGTATGTCTTTACTTTTTATCTAGAGGCAATATTTGAGGCATTTTGCTTGGTCCCTAGAGACATTTATTGTTTGTTTTAGTCACGGTGCGCAATACTTACTAGAAATTTGTTCCAAGTATCAACATATACTTGTGAAAGGGTGAGATGTCTTAATCATTAAGGTCATGAGTTCGATTATTGCTTTTCACATGGTTTCTTCATATTTATTTAGTTTAGAAACACACTATAATATCTCGTTTACTTCTTTTAAAATGTAAAGATATTATTACTATTGTCCTTAGCACGTAGAGACACCGCCCGTAGTGATAGTTTTGAGATAATATATAAAATGCCTCTATAACTACGTAAGAGCAATTTAAATGTCTCCATTGGACCAAAATAGTGTCTCTATATACCAATTCTCTTGTAGTGATAGTTATACTGAACATAGTGTAATTCGTTCAGCCATATACTGTTCTACTCCATGTCGCGGCTCTTTCTCTTCATATTGGTTGTCAACTACGAAAATTCCCTCTACTATCCGTCGCACTCGCCCACGTACTAGTGGAAATTAAATAGACAAACTGGTCTATAGTTTCCGGTGACAAAAAATGAGTGGTGCCGTCGTCGTATATTTGCAATCCTACTAGTTCTATATGCATTGCCGTGTGAGACAGGTGAACCTAGCTAGTTAGTCAAGTCTACAAAATCCAGCTGCCACATTCTTCTTCATTCGACGCACCATCGATCCACACACACAGGGACGGGCATGGCGGTCCTGTTCGTGGCCATAGTCGCCCTACTTGCTGTCGCGCCCCGAGCCGCCGGATACCCGTGGCAAGTCTGTGGCAGCACAGGCCAATTCACGGCCAACGACAGCACGTACCTGGCAAGCATCAACTCCATGGCGGCCACCCTCCCCAGGAACGCCTCCACGTCCCCGGGCCTCTTCGCAACGGCGCGGGCCGGCCAGGTGTGGGCTCTCGCACTGTGCCGCGGCGACGTGAACGCTACCTCCTGCTCCAGCTGCCTCGCGCAGGGGTTCCAGGACCTGCCCAGCGCGTGCACCTACATCAAGGAGGCCACCATGTACTACGACAGCTGCTTCCTCCACTACTCCGACCTCCACTTGCGCGCCTCCGACGACACCGCCTTCAGCTCGGTCTTCTACTTACCCTACAGCGCTAACGCTACGGCGGAGCCGGCCCGGTTCGACCGCG
This sequence comes from Lolium rigidum, assembly GCF_022539505.1. Lineage (NCBI taxonomy): Eukaryota > Viridiplantae > Streptophyta > Magnoliopsida > Poales > Poaceae > Lolium > Lolium rigidum. The sequence goes on along the minus strand of NC_061514.1, from coordinate 346,251,856 downwards.
TCGTGGCGGCGCTCCTGAACGCCACCGCGGACTATGCCGCGTACAACTCCTCCGTGACGCGGCTCTACGCGTCAGGGGTGGTCTCCTTCGACCAGGAGATCCCCGAGGTCTACAGCTGGGCGCAGTGCACGCCGGACCTCACGCGGGCGCGGTGCCGGGATTGCCTCGCCAAGACCATCCAGGCGATGGGGACGCCGCTGTACAGTGTCGGGGCAAGGGTTCTTGGGATCAGGTGCGGCATCCGGTACGAGACCAAGCCCTTCCTTGATGGTCCGGTGATGGTGCGCCAATCGTCCCGCTCTGGAGGGCTGGTGCCGGCACCGTTACCGACGCCAGCAGCTGCGCCCGCGCCGGCTCTGGTGCCCAGTGTTGCTCCGCCGCTGGCGACGGTCGGAGGTGAGTGTTAGAGAGCGTCTTTATAAACCTTCTGCCGTGATAATCTGCATTTAAGACCACTACCGGTAGCTCAGTGGCAAAAGTCTAAAATGCACCTGAAAGTCGAAGGTGATGGCTTGGGACAAAATTAAGGATTCATATAGAATGCGAAAATTTTAGATGACTCCTATTATATTTCAAACGAGGGCTAGCATATCTGGTTTAATTAGCAAAGAGCATTTTCTTCTTCTTTGGTGAAGAGATACTTTGCGCGTGTAGTGCTAACTAAATAGAACAGTTACAAAATATGGGTCGTGGAATCTATGGCGGTCTAAGATAGAATTGTACTTATTTGTTTTCAAATAAATAATTTGCGAATTCCAAACAATTCCAGGTATTACATGTGGGGATGGCTAAGAACCTGAAATTTTGGTTAAAAATATTTGTATACTCTATATAGCATGTAGAAAAAGGGAAGAAAAAGATGTGCAATTTTGATACATAGTAGTGCTCGGAGTTTTTCTTCCTTTAACTGGTTGCAAAATATTTGCACTTCTCCATAAATCCATACAGGTTGCCAGAACAGGCAATGCCTATCTAACGATCTGAAATTTTTCGTCAATCCTTTCTTTAATATAAAAAAAGATGCGATTGTTTTGTTCAGATCGCTTATCCAGTCCAATTTAGCCTCTTTTACCACCTCACGGATTTACACATTTTCTAGTATTCTAAATTTGTTTGCCCTCTGATCCACCTTAAATACACTACTATTTGGTTGATCTGAGCTGATTGTTACATGCACTGCATTGGTTACATTTACAGGGAAAAAATACAGTGTTGCTGGCTTGGTTCTTATAATTGGGCTGCCCGCTCTAGCAGCCGCAAACCTTATAGTTGCCTTCTTTATCTGGAGGAGGAGGCGGCGATCAGCAGCACAAACGAAGAAATTATGTATGGCCTCTCCATTTCTCTGTAAATTTGGACTTAAAAGTGAAAAACTGATAATGCTTTTGTTCAACAGATCCCAGTTACTCCAGCGAAGTTGACGACAGTGAGAATGTAGACTCGATGATGATGGATATTTCAACTCTACGAGTCGCGACAGGGGACTTTGCGGAGAGCAACAAGCTGGGCGAAGGCGGGTTTGGCTCAGTGTACAAGGTTGAAGAAACTGCCAACCGATAAATTAGAATGTTTTTACGTGCAGCTGAGCCACAACTTACGTTTGGCCAAATTTGGTGCACGCGCAGGGTACTCTGCCTGACGGCGAAGATATCGCGGTGAAGAGGCTATCAAAGAGCTCGACGCAAGGGGTGGAGGAGCTCAAGAATGAGCTCGCCCTGGTCGCGAAGCTCAAGCATAAGAATCTCGTCAGACTTGTGGGTGTCTGCTTGGAACAGCAGGAGCGGCTGCTCGTCTACGAATTCGTCCCCAACCGGAGCCTCGACCAGATCCTATTTATAGGTAATGTTTTATCGAGCCGAAACTCATAATTGCAACTCAGATACACTTTATAAACATTACGTGCGAACAATAGACATTGAGAAGAAACAGGAACTACTTAACTGGGGACAGAGGCTGAGGATCATACGCGGGATCACCCGAGGCCTACAGTACCTCCACGAGGATTCCCAGCTCAAAGTAGTCCATCGTGATCTTAAAGCAAGCAACGTCCTTCTTGACGCCGACATGAACCCCAAGATCTCAGACTTTGGCCTCGCGAGGCTCTTCGGGAGAGGCCAGACACAGGGCTTCACTAACCGTGTCATTGGCACATAGTAAGTACAATTGGTACAACTAGTGTTTAATTTTTTCTTTTCTAACTAAAAGCAACTTATGTCTGAACATTGTGGGTAATCATCATATGTTGTGTACATGCTGTCTCAGCGGATACATGGCGCCAGAGTATGTGATGCGCGGGAACTACTCCATGAAATCAGATGTCTTCAGCTTTGGCGTCATGGTTCTGGAGATCGTGACGGGGAGGAAGAACAGCGACACGACCCAATCTGAAGATCTCTTGACCTCGGTATGCATGCATATGCACACCATCGCAAACCTATATATCAATAAACACTACTATATGGTGCATAATGTTTCATGACTTAGCTGCAATTTGTCGTGTGTATGTGAAGATATGGGAGCATTGGACAGCAGGAACGGTGTTGGAGAGGATGGTCCCATGCATGAACAACAACTTCTCAGAAAGCGACGTGATGAGGTGCATCCAGGTTGGGCTCCTGTGCGTCCAGGACAATCCGGTGGATCGGCCGGTGATGTCGGAGGTGGGCATGATGCTTGGAAGCAACATGATGTCCATTGGCGCCCCATCAAAGCCGGCCTCCGGAAAGGGTTTCGGTATGTCCATGGTTCCATTGAACGGTGGTCCAGAAGACTAGTCTACTCACTGAGCCATAAATGCTCCCGGTACACCACCTCATATAGAGAAAATAATGAATATAAACGATACGATGCATTATGTGTTATTGGGGTATCCGTAGTAACAAATAAGAAACACAAAATTGTTACTAAAAAAAAATGATACGATGGAGAAAATAGCTTCTCTTATTTGCTAAGAGATATCTTAGCCAAGAGTAGGACATTTTTTCTTTCTTTGTTCTCTATATCCAACTAAGCAAATCTCCAATATGCCTCCGGCTGGCGTCGTCCTATTTTACATGGCCTAACATCTGTGTACCAGGTTTTGGTTACGAAGCACGACGACAAGATGCTTAATGTACTTCAGCACCAAATAATTGCCACTGGTAGGAAAAATGAAATTGGTGGGGTAAAATGCCATACTAGTAGCGTTGTGGCCACACGCCACCACTATTAGGCAACTAGCTTTAAGTATTGATAGCGCGAGGCGTTGGCACGCTACTAGTAGTTCAGATAGTGCTGCGTGCCGGAACCAAACGCTACCAATATGTACTACTGGTGGCGCGGGCAGTGGAGCGCACCTGTCGACCGCGTCGATGCTCTTGTGTCGGTGAAGCCTGTGGGGGCAGTGAGGGAGCTTCCCGTGTGAAGTCCTCGAGGAGTGGGGCGGATCAAAGGGCCGGTATGTGGTACCGGCGATGTACGGAAGCAGAATAGCTGTGACATGGAGGTACCATGGTAATGCGCATGGTTATGTACATGGGTTTTAGGGAAGAGGAGCGAGCTGGTGGATTCGTCGGCGTGCAAACAACACAACACACATGACACGATTTTTCGGGTGACGAGGTATCAACTCATCAATGTCTACATATTATAGACTTAGGATTTCGTGGAAGTAGAGGACAAGTAAAACTCGAAGGTGGTCAGACGAACAAAGGCGCCTAACTAGAAAGAAACGGTGGCTAGGGTTTTACAATGATCTGATGGAAAAAATCAATAATTAACTTATAGGATATTCAAGAGCGTACGGGATATTTATAGCTTCATGAAGGCGCATGGTTGCTGGGGCAAAATTTGCTCTGATCTGGCTTAGGATACATCACCAGAAGATTAATCTCGAAGAAGTTGCAAAGGGGGTTCTTTTGAAGAGCTCGGAGAAGAAAATAAACCTTAACCATCATGTTGAAGCACTGCTGAAAAAATGATCAACAAGCTTCTCAAACTAGACTCTGATTTCTTCAAGAATTTCCGGTATGATGAGTCAACATAGCAAATGCATGCCTCAAACTGTAGACAAATGGATGTAAATATTCCTATGTAATCTTATATAGCTATATGGATTTTTGCGTGAGGTTGTGATCTCAAACCAAGACGCATATCTATAAGTATATTGTATTTGTTATATATTTATCGGCTGAGCTCCTGATCATCGGGTATCAAGAGCCATTTGCCGTGCATACCATATTGCCGAACTATTTCTATGTGTTCATGAGCCTCTTGTGCGGTCAAGGCGAATATATTTTGAAGTAAACATGTCATTTCTAACTAAGCCCCAGAGTATCGGGTGGCAATAGTCGTTGGTCACGATAATTATGTTGCGTTGTTGTGGATGAGCTATAGTGATTTACCCACAAGACTTGTGCGAAGCCGAAGCGAGTATATTATATGTTTACATGGTCTTGCGCGCAGAACTATGATGGATTTTTTCTACGCGTAGAAGCGTCATGGTTGTGCAACGTTCTACGGGTTCCCTTCGGTTTTGCCTGTCTTCTTATCCTTGAGGCGGTAAGCTCCGCCTGGAATGACCTCTGAGGCGATGTATGGTCCCAACCATGGGGATTCCAGATTTTCATGGACATCTTACTTGAGTCGAAGGACTAGATCACCGACCTCGAAAGATCGAGGACGGAGTCAACGACTGTGATAATTCTTCAAGTTCTGTTGGTATGCGCTTACTCGAGATAACACGATTTCTCTTGCCTCGTCAACTGCATCAACGTCAGCTTCGAGTGCTCTTTGCGTAGCTTCTTCGTCGTATTCTGCGACTCGTGGAGAATCATGAGCTAGTTCCACCGGAAGCACGGCTTCAGCGCCGTGGACCAGAAAGAAAGGCGTCTCTTGATTTGCTATATTTGGTGTTGATCGCAAACTCCATAACACGGAGGGTAACTCATCGCACTAACAAGCGTTCCTTGATGCCGTTGCAGATGAGACCATTTTCTTTTTCGACTTTGACCATTGGTTTGTGGATGCACTACTGATGCGAAATGTAGCTTGACACCCAGTCCTTCGCAGTAATCCTTGAATTCTCAGGAGGTGAAGTTAGTGCCATTGTCAGTTACTATGCTGTTCGGAACACCAAACCGAAAGGAGATGCCCTTGATGAAATTTAGAGCTGCCTGCCGTTGAATCTATTGTCGTTACTGGTTTCGCCTCGACGCATTTAGTGAATCTGTTGACTGCCATAAGTAGGTAAACATGGCCTCCTGGCCAAGACTTGTGCAATTTTCCTACCATGTCAAGCCCCCACTGGGCAAAAGGCCATGCCAAAGGTATTGGCGTCAGCTCGGCTGCTGGAGCGTGTGGCTTGGACACGAATCATTGACAAGCTTCGCAGGTACACATGATGTTCTTCGCGTCCTCTATGGCTGAAAGCCAATAAAAACCCGCTCGGAATGCATTGGCCGCAATTTCTCGACTGCTTGCATGATGGCTGCATATTCCTTTATGTATGTCCTTGAGTATGAGCTATCCCTCTTTAGGTGTGACGCATCTTTGTAGGACGCCCGAGATACTGTGTTTATATATCTCACCTTTGACAACTGTGAATGCTTTAGATCGCCTGATGATTCTGCGAGCCTCATCTAGGTCTTCCGGTATTTCTTGGTTTACGATGTACGCCAAGTATGCTTGCATCCACGGAATATGTATCATCAGCACCTCCTCTTGTTCCTCCTCCTCGTCTGAAGTCGACGATTCTGGGGCTGCTGCAGCCCCCGAGTCTTTTTGCTGCTTGTCCTTCTTTTTCTTTGGCTGCTCCTTGATGTCTACACTAGTAGGAAAAGCCTTATAGGTGAGATCTTATTTTTGTGGTGCATTAGCCAATTATGCGGCACAGAAAGTTTTTTGTGGCGCACGTGCCCTAGTGCGCCACAAAAACAGCTTATTTTTGTGGCGCACCGCGAATCCATGCGCCACAAAAAATAGGTGGGGCCCACAACCTGCCACCCTCAATCATTGATCTCACTATTTCTATGGCGCACTGCACTTGGTGCGCCAAAGAAATAAGGTATTATGTGGCGCACTGGCCTCGGTGCGCCACATAAATAAGGTATTTTGTGGCGCACTGGCATTGATGCGCCAGATAAATAAGTTATTCTGTGGCGCATTGTGTCTGGTGCGCCACAGAATTAGTGAACCAGATCTACAAAAGTGCCAACCTCCCACCTACCACACTACCCAAGCCATTCTTCTTCATCCTCCATCTAGCTCGTCCCCCCCTTCTCTCTCATCCCATTTTGGCCATACTTTTCACTTGCTTGGGTATTTATTGCACTTACTCTTTGGTTGATACATAATTGGTGTTGAGGATAAGGCTCTCCATACTCTCTCCTCATCTCCAACTCATCGATCACAGTCTCGTCTCGGTATCGAATCTACAAGGTTAGTAGTTGGAGGAGACATGCATATGCTTGTGTCGGTGTGTATGCATGCTTGTTGCAGGTGAAGCGCTTGTGTGTGTGCCGATGTGGTGCATGGATGTTTGCCGAAATGTTGATTCATTTCCATTTCGGCAAAGTTTTGCACTACCCATATGTCCTACCTTTAGGAGAGGTCATGCCGAATTTTTCCGCTCCATGTATACCTTTAGGAGAAAGGTACGGCCCATGCATGTGTGTTCATGTGTTGCGGTTCTAATTTCCTGTTCTATGTATACCATTGGCAGGCAAGCATGGTCCTCTCGATGAGTTTCGCTCGAATCTCTAGATACAAGATAGACGCGAAGGAGAACATGATTCGGAACAATAGACGCCAGATAAGATGTCCGTGTCGATCATGCAAACTCGAGCGTTGGATCAACCCTGATTCCGGACAACTGGAGGAGCACCTGCTGAGGTGCGGTTTCATGCAAGACAACCAGGCGCGGCTGGCCCCATCAAATGGTGCGCATGAAGACCATGGCGAGCGAGACGACGAAGCACCACATGTCGGCGGAGACTATCATCATGAAGAAGAAGTCGGCGGAGAAGATCATCATGAAGAAGAAGATGCCGGCGGAGAAGATCATCATGAAGAAGAAGAAGATTCTGGCGCGATCCCGCTAATTTCGGCCTTGCGGGACTCTCATGTTCAAGATCCGCTCCTCCAGGAGACGAGCAACGACAGAGCTGCAGCCAGAGAGAGCCAAGCTGTCGCAAATGGAGAAAGACGGGATGACTCCGATCTTTCCTGGGTGACGTCCGCAGGATACACGCTTGCATGTAACTCTTGATTATTTGCAGATGAGGACGCAGAACAAGTGGACCGATTCCGCTTCAGCAAGAACTTGAAATTCTGGCACGATCGTCTCCCTGAGGGGAACACATTGCCAAGTAGTATCGAGGAGGCCAAGAAAGTCATGTGCCCTCTTGACCTACCGCACGAAAAATACCACGCCTGCATCAATGATTGCGTGATTTATCGGGGCGAGTACAAGAACATAACCACATGTCCGGTGTGCGGCCACGGACGGTACAAGGTTGGGAACAAGAAGGTACCTCGAAAAGTGGTATGGTACTTTCCTATCACTCCCCGTCTGCAGCGGTATTTCGTAGATCCTAATGAAGCAAAGCTCATGCAATGGCACGTGGAAAGGGAGAAGCTCGAAGAAGATCCGGATATGGGCTATATGCTGACACACGCTTCAGACGCTGGCCAGTGGGAGTGCCTTCCCTAGGTTCGGGGGCGACGCAAGGAACATCAGGCTGGGTATGAGCACCGATGGACTCAATCCGTTCGGCAACCAGAGTAGCACGCATAGCACCTGGCCTGTGTTTGTATGGACTTACAACCTACCCCCGTGGCTATGCACCATGCAAAGGTACATACACCTGAGTATTCTAATTCAGGGGCCGAAACAACCAGGTGTCGACATGCATTTGTATCTCGGGCTGCTGAAAGAGGAGTTAGACACGTTGTGGAAGACGCCACCCCGTACGTGGGACGCCTACACTAGAACTTATTTCGATATGAGATCCGCATTGATCACGACGGTCACGGACTATCCTGGTTACGCATATGTATCTGCCCAGGTCGGCCACAGATTCTGCGGCTGTATGAAGTGCATGGACGAGACCCCGCATCTACAGCTACCAAGGGATCCCGGGTCCTCAAAAACCGTGTACCCAGGTGCTCGAACGTGGCTTCGCTTGGATCACCCGTGGAGAAAACGTGGTGATCTGTTCAATGGTAAAGATGAGCCCGATGGACCCCCGCGCCCGAGGAGCGGCGCAGAAATCGACGATCTTATGAAAAATTGGAAGGAGTGCCCAGCGCCGGGAAAGAAGCGACCGAGGCCAGAGCTGTTGCTCGGTGTATGGAAAGTGAGGTCTGTTTTCCACGACTTGGAGTACTGAAAGGTCCTCCACACGCCCCACAGCCTCGATGTCATGCACATTACGAAGAACGTTACCGAGAGTCTGCTTGGCACTCTTTGCAACTCAGAAAAGTCCAAGGATGGACCGAAAGCAAGATATGATCTGAAACATTTTGGTATCAGGAAAGATCTTCAAGCCCCCGATACTGATGATAACAACGATGATGATCAGATGGAAGGGACTCAACGTCTCCGCAAAAGGGATAAGAAGAACACGGTGCTGCTTCCCGCGGCCTGCTTCACAACGAGTCCGGAGGAGCTCGAGCAGTTTTCCAGGTGCCTCCTAGGAGTGAAAGTTCCTCACGGTTACTCGGGGAATATAAGCAGATATCTGGATGTAGCGAAGAAGAGGTTCACTGGGATGAATTCTCACGATTGTCACGTGCTCATGATGCAGATACTTCCCGTTGTGATCCGAGGGATAATGGACGAGCACGTCCGTGATACGTTGTTTGGCCTTTGTGACTTATTTGACGTTATCACCAGGAAGTCGATCGGCGTGAGGCAGCTCAAGATGCTACAGGATGAGATCGTGGTGATACTATGTGAGCTCGAGATTTACTTTCCGCCCGCATTCTATGATATATGCGTCCATCTCCTTCTCCATGTCGTTGATGACATCAGGCAGCTCGACTCGATGTTCCTCCACAACATGATGCCTTTCGAAAGGCAGAACGGTGTCATGAAAGGATACGTTTGCAACAGGGGCCGTCTAGACGCAAGCATGGCCAAGGGGTTTCTAACCTTCGAGTGCATCTCCTTCTGCCAGAATTATCTAAGCACCGATGACGACGAGGATCATGTTGGTCTACCCCCAGGACGCACCTCGGCAGGCTCGCTGGAGTCGGTCACCGCGAGGGCTACCGCTCAGTCCATGTCGGCATTGTCAATCGATGCGGCGACTTTGAAAGGGCTCACTGGGTCACGCTACAACACTTAAAACTGATCGAACCTTTGGTGCAAGAGCACAAAAGCATGATCGAGCAGAATTACATCGATATGGGCTGGCCGACTGATACGTCCAAAACGTATCTACTTTCCCGAACACTTTTGCTATTGTTTTGCCTCTAATTTGTGTATTTTGGATACAACTAACACGGACTAACACTTTTGTCAGCAGAATTGCCCTGGTGTCTTATTTTTGCGCAGAAAATCAACAGGAAAATCCCCGGAAATAATTGCAATGGGCCTATTTTTACAGAAGACCCACGGAGCCAGAAGATGTTACAGAGGGGGGCCACGAGGCGCGCACACTACGTGGCGGCGCGGTGGGCCCATGGCCGCGCCGCCATATATGGTGAGGCCGCCTCGGCCAGCCCCCGACGCTCCCCTCTGGACTACTTAAAGCCCTTGACCTAAAAATGCACGGGGAGTCGACCAATTTTCCATAAGACATCCAGAACTCCGCCGCCACCGAAAACCCAATCTCAGGATCAGAAACTCCGTTCTGGCACCCTGCCGGGACGGGGAATTGGAGGATATCATCGCCACCGACGCCTCTCCATCGACCATCCATGATTCCCCCATCCATGTGTGAGTAAATCCCCCGATGTAGGCTAAAGGGGATGGTAGGGATTGGATGAGATTGTTCATGTAATAGCCATAAGATTGTTAGGGCATGGTGCCTAGTATCCGTTGTTGGTACTTTTATGATATTGTTGCAACTTGTTATGCTTAATGCTTGTCACTTAGGTCCCGAGTGCCATGATTTCAGATCTGAACATGTTATTGATTCATGATGATATTTATTGTTTTATGATCTTACATGCAAGTTGTATACACATATTGTTGTCCGGAACCCGAGGCGCCAAAGTGACAGAAATTGGGACAACTGGAGGGGAAGTCTGTGATATGAGGATCACATGTGTTCACGGAGTGTTAATGCTTTGCTCCAGTACTCTATTAAAATGAGTACCTTAATTACCAGTAGTTTCCCTAGAGGCCCGGCTGCCACCGGCTGGTAGGACAAAAGATGTTGTGCAAGTTTCTCATTGCGAGCACGTACGACTATATACGGAACACATGCCTATGGTTGTTTAGTACTTGGATACTATTTTATTATTATCTGCAAATGCCTACAGTATTTTAATCCTGTTGTTTACTATAATCACTACTGCTGTCTTTATTACACTGCTGCTTATATTTCACTACTGCTACTGCTATAAAACTGTTGCTATGATAAACTATTGCGAGCAAGTCTGTTTCCAGGTGCAGCTGAATTGACAACTCCACAGTTAAGGCTTACAAATATTCTTTGGCTCCCCTTGTGTCGAATCATAAATTGGGTTTTACTTCCCTCGAAGACTGTTGCGATCCCCTATACTTGTGGGTTATCAAGACTACTTTCTGGCGCCATTGCCGGGGACCATAGCTTTATTTGCAAGTTCACCTGAATTGATATTGTTTGCTGCAAATCCTCCATCATGGGTAAACCTCGCGATGCTAAAGTCGCCATATTACCATCAACTACAAGAAAAGGTACAACTCTGAATACATCTGCTGCTCTTGATTCACCATCTGTGATAAGTCAACTTGTTTCACCACCACAAGCTTCACGTGTTGGTACTTCTGCTGAATCTAAAAATTCCTCTTATAATTTTGATGATGCTTCTTGTGTGCTTGATGATAATGGTTCATTAGGTCCTATTCTAGATGCTACAATTGCTAGGTCTAGACAAATTGAAAATACTGAAATTTCTAATGAAAATACTGTTACACCTGTTAATTCACCTGAGTCTGAACACTCTAGTGATGATCCTGATGAAGATTATGTGGAACTTGATGATGATTTTATTGATAAATGTAATGCTACTACTGGTGCAAGTAACATTAAAAAGCTTCTTGCACAACATGCTGTTAGATATAAACTGTCTCTTGATCCTAAATTTGCCACATCTCCTATAAACATTAAGGATAAGGATTATGATTTTTCTCTTGATTTATCTCATATATCTATTGTTGAGAAAACACCTTTTTGTGGTACTGAAAAAGAGAGTGCCGTAGAGCACATGAATGAGATTTCTACTTTGAGTAGCTTGTTTTCTGATGATATTAAGAAGCGTACTTATTTTGTTGCCAAAATTTTTCCTTTCTCATTAAAGGATGATGCTAAAACTTGGTATAATAGTCCAAGTTGTTTGCTTGATGTTTTTTTTCGAAAATATTTTCCTGCTAGTGCTGAACATATTGCTTTGCAGAAAATTTATAGTTTTGACCAGGAAGATGGAGAGAAATTGCCTGAAGCTTGGGCAAGGTTTTGCTCTCTTCTTAGAGCTCGGCCTGGACATGATTTGGAAAAGCATGACTTACTTGATATATTTTATAGTGGACTAACCATTGAGTCTAGGGCATACAGATAGTTGTGTTTGGTTGTGTTTTCAGGAAAAGAACTCCGGACGTAAGTTGAAGAATTATTGGCTAGAATAAGCAAAAATCATGATGATTGGACTACATCTGAACCAACCCCAACACCAATATTGAAGAAGAGGGGTATGATTGAATTAAATGATGAAGATATGAGGGAAGCCAAGAAATCTCTTAAAGAGAAAGGTATTAAATCTGAAGATGTGAAGAATTTACCTCCCATAGAAGATTTATGTAAGATAACTCCCCCTTCATCCACGATAGAGGTACATTCTCTTCAACGCTTTGATAAAGGAGACATTCCTTACTCAAAACCTCCTGATCAATGTTTAGATGAATTTGATAATTATGTTGTTAAGCAAGATGACTTTAATATGAGAGTAGAGAATCATTTAATGGAAAATTCTCAAGCTATTAGTAAATTGCATGATATTGTGGAGAGAACCTCCAATGATGTTAAGATGCTTGTTAAACATTTTCATATGGTTCAAACTCAAATTGATCAACTCACTAAAGTACAAAATGACTTGTTAAAAAATACTCATAAAGAAAAACAGGCTTATGAAGTAACAACTAGAGGTGGTGTTTCTACTCAGGATCCTCTATATCCTGAGGGGCATCCCAAAAGAGTTGAACAAGATTCTCAACGAACTAAAGAAACTAGTGGTCCCTCTAAGAAAAAGAAAAGGAAACATAAAACTGTTGTAGAATCTTCTGAACCTGTTAATGATCCTAATAGTATTTCTATTTCTGATGCTGAAACTGAAAGTGCTAATGAACATGATAAAGATAATGATAAGAATGATGTTTCTGATAAAGAAGAGGTTGAGGATGAACCTGAAAAGCATGCTAAAAATAAAAAGTAAACTAAAGAAGAATTTATTGCTAAGAAACATGGTAATGAAAGAGAACCTTGGGTTCAAAAGCAAATGCCTTTTCCTGTTAAGAAACTAAAATCAAAGGAGGAAGAACACTATAATAAATTTTGTGATTGGATGAAACCTTTGTTTTTGCAAATCCCTTTGACTGATGCTATTAAATTGCCTCCTTATTCAAAGTATATGAAAGATATTGTCTCTAACAAAAGGAAAATTCCTAATGAGGAGATTTCCACTATGCTTGCTAATTACTCTTTCAATGGCAAGGTTCCAAAGAAGCTGGGAGACCCAGGTATACCTACTATCCCTTGTTCCATCAAGAATAATTATGTTAGAACTGCTCTATGTGATTTGGGAGCAGGAGTTAGTGTTATGCCTTTTTCCCTTTATAAGAGACTTGATTTAGATAAGTTGATACCAACCGATATATCTTTGCAAATGGCTTATAAATCTACTGTTGTTCCTGTTGGTGTATGTGAGGATTTTCCTGTTCAAGTTACTAATAATTGCTTAATATTAACTGATTTTGTTGTGTTGGAAATGCCTGAAGACGATAATATGTCTATTATTCTTGGAAGACCATTTCTTAACACTGCAGGGGCTGTTATTGATTGCAATAAAGGAAAAGTTACTTTCAATGTTGATGACAAGGAGCATACTGTTTATTTTCCCAAGAAGATTGATAGAGTATATGGAGTTAATACAATTTCGAATTTGGGAACTGTCAAAGTGGGAGTTATTGATTGTCCTATATATGAGCCTAAAGAAGGATATCAAAATATTATGATTGGATCCATATCAATACAATATAAGGTAACATGATTTATTTGAGGTTTATTTCTTCTTATGTCATGTAAAATTTATTTGGTGGCAAGACTTGATCAACCTTGTTAACAAGTATATTTTAAATGCATGGAAGGGCTAAACAACATTTCTTTCATTCTCCACACTTGTTTTACTTGCTGTAGTACTACTTGTTTTGCAAGATGCTTTAGTTGTTTAAATTTTGGAAATCTTTTTCTGCCCTCAAACAGTTATTTTAACACCCAGAAATGTGCATTTTTCGAAGTTTTCAAAAATTTATAAAACTTATACCACTGGTCCTATTTTTTAAAATGCAACCTGGGAGTTCCTGGGGCTGACCAGTGGGGCATCCCAGGGCTGCACCCCATGTGCTGGCGTGGCCAGCAAGGGGGGCGCGCCGCCCTGTGGTGAGGGCCCCACCTGGCCCTCCACTCACTCATCCACCTACCACTCCACTCTCTTCCACGGAAAAACACGACACCATTGTTCAAACCCGAGTTTCTTGCTGTTCTTGCTCGAAATTTTCGATCTCCTTGCTCAGCCCATCTTTGCTTCTGAGATTTGGAGCATTTGTTCTCCGGTATGTGACTCCTCTGATTATCCAAATATAATTTTGTATAGTTGAGTATATCTTGAGTATTTTGCTGTTGTAGGTGACATGATAAGTGAAGTTGCATGCTTGTTCTAAGTTGTAAAAATTAGTTTTGATGCATGTTTAGTACTCTATCAAGTTCCTATAGTAGTCTCCCTCATTTATATGTCTCAAAATCAACTTTTATAATGATTGTTGAAAAATTTCAGAAAAGGAAAATGCATAACCATACCTTTGGAGAAGTGTTTGAGAGGGATACGCCAAGAGTGACAAGGCCTTCAAGGGCAGCTACTCGTGTTAGGCGATCCTATGATGAGGATGTCATTGCAGCTAGCTTTGAAGATGAAGAGGACAATGGGATTCCTAATGCTTCATCCTTTCCGTGCATTGACTTTTTGTGTAATGCAGGGCTACTTGATGACTTCTTGTTTCTCATTAATAGGGTGGGCTTGTCTACCTATATGGAAGATGAAAGTGATCAATTTTATATGCTAACTAAAATCTTTGTTGAAAGCTTTAAATTCAGCAACACACCTTTCACACCATCAGTTAAATTGAGGATTTATGATATGCCTATTACTGTGAAATTGGGCGATTTTTGTGCTGCACTGGATATTACTCGTATAGGTACAGCGAAGAAGATCGAGAACCGCCCCAAAGCTTTGATGGAACTCTATCGAGAAGTTACCAATGATGATGACCGTACCATTCAGCGCGGCAAGATAAGGAACATTCAGCTCCCTGCCATTAGATATTTCACTTACTATCTTGCTACTAGCATTCTTGGTAGGGAGAACACTAGCAACATTTCTAGTTATCATCTTGCTTTTCTGGTTGCTGCACTGACTAGAAGTACACCTTATCATCTTGGTGCTCTCATTGCTCGTCGCTTATCTAATAAGGGACCTATTTATGGAGGAATTGTTGCTTCACGTATTGTTGCATATCTAGGTCTTTCTGTTGATCCTAGTGATAAGAAATTAACTCTTGTTAAGCTTGATATTGCTGCTATGAAGGGTCACCAATTTGTCACAACTAACTCTAATTTAGAAAATATTATCTATAGAATGTTGTTTATTGACGGGGATGAGAGGGAAATCCCTTTGCCGCAGGCCGATTTGTTCAGTGTTCGCAGGAGGCCGTTGTCGCGCTCCAAGGAGGAGGTGGATGAGCAGCTGAGGATACTTGGCTTTCACCAGCAGCACGACTCCGAGGACGCCGAGCCCTCTGACGGCTGTCACGTATCCTGGTGCGTCCTCCAGCTTGTACCAAGGATAGGATCCTCCTTCATCATATTACGGAGGCGCCACCTCATGGGCACCGTGGGATTGACCTCCACTTAGGCCAAAAGCCTAAGCTTGGGGGGAGGTACGCCGGCATCACTCATTCATTTCATATTACAATTGCCGGTCATTTGTATATACTTGTTTCGCTTCTTTTGGTTGTTTCTCTTTCAGTTATTTTTATTTCAGTAGGTTCTTGTTTTAGTTTTTGAAGGTTGTTACTACTGTAGTAACCTTTACTTTTACCTTTTTATTTCATTTGTGTGCTGATGGTTGCCTCTAATATGAGGAAGATGATATTTGGGGAAGTGCTGTCTAAAAACAGATTCTGGACTGATACTGGAAAAATTCCTAAAAATAGCCAGAACGTTATTTTGATCTGCCAATTTTTGTGCATGTTCCCCAGGTTATTATCTAACTTTCATTAGTTGAGCACTTTTCGAGTTGAACAACAGAAGATTTTCGAAAAAAATAATTACTGTACTGCTGTCAAGTTTTGGCAGATTTCTGCCACTTTGCTTTTCTGTGATTCTTTTAGTTTTCATTCTCTTGTTTTTGCTTTGTTTCTTTTCTAAAACATAAAAAGACCAAAAATATTTCTGTTGTTTCTCTTTATCATTTATTTATTTGGTTTCTTGTTCCTATTTTGCTTTATTTACTATCGTTGGTTTGCTATGAGAAAATCCAAAAAGATTTTACTTTCGTTCGGTGACTCTAATATCGAAAACGCCAAAAATATTTGTTGTTCTTCTTCGTTTTTGTAAAGTTTATTGTGGAGTTCAGCGGCCTCCGGTGGTTGGAGCTTGTTTTTCATTTCATATTATTCAAGCCATACAAGTGAAAGGCAATAATGACGATCTACGACTGTGGTGAGAGGCTGGTATGAACTCTATTTGTTTTCATTTTTGTACATATAATCATCCATGTGAGCATGCTTAGTGGGTTCATGTGAGGTATATGTCATTTAATGAAAGTCTAGTAGTTCATGATCTCTCATGTTTAGCTCCAATTTATTAATAATGAGTAGCATGTCGTAAATTTTTTCTTGCATTGTTTTATTCATAGATAGGTATGACATTGTGGTATCCTCCTCTGAATAATTCATTTGGATTGACTTGGCACATGCTCACGCATGCTTATAACTGAAAATTAAAAATTCAATTAAGCCTTGACGATTTAGTTTGCTTCAGAGTTCTTGTATCACTTTTTTGCCTCCGTTAATTTTATTTTGTCGCAAGCATGATTATGACAGTTATTGCTCTCTTGATTGTCGCTTCCCAGTCTATTGCTAGCCTTCACTTGTACTGAGCGGGAATTCTGCTCGTGCTTCCAAATCCCTGAAAACCAAGTTATTGCAAAGTGTCCACCATAAATACCTATGCATGGCATTTCAAACCATTCCAAGTAAATTTTCATGTGCTACCTTTAAAACCTTCAAAGTACTCCTCAATTTGTGTCAATGTTTTATAGCTCATGAGGAAGTATGTGGTGTTTTATCTTTCAATCTTGTCAGTCAGACTTTCACCAATGGACTAGTGGCATATACATCTGCTTATCCAATAAATTTGCAAAAAGAGCTGGCAACGGGGTGCCCAGCCCCAATTAATTACAACTTTCATTAATAATTCTCTTCACATGTTTTGCCATGATTTATCAGTAAGCAACTTAACTTGCAAATAGACACTCCTCCATGGTATGTGAATGTTGGAAGGCACCCGAGGATTCGGTTAGCCACGGCTTGTCTAAGCAAAGGTTGGGAGGAGTGTCATCCATAATCAAACTAAAATACATGTGTAAACAAAAGAGAAGAGGGATGATCTACCTTGCTAGTAGAGATAACGTCCTTCATGGGAGCCGCTCTTGAAAGTCTGGTTGACAAGGTAGCTAGAGTGCCCACTATCATTCATTGACAACAACAAACACCTCTGTTGTGGGTATACTTCATGGGTGTACCATCGACAGTGCCTAGATCCGGCAAGCCCGGGTGGCCCATAGACGGTGATGGTGGCATGAGGCCCATCGGGCGGCCCAGTTGCTGTTGATCATGAAGGATGAAGTCCGGCCCAGGATCAGATAGCCGGATCCGCACCGACCTTTGGAGGAACCCGGATCCATGGAGGCCCATGAGGAACCCGGATCCAGTACGACGTATAGGGGAGGCGGATCCTTGACGTACACGGCAAGATAATGTAACGTAGATTAGGCAATCTGTAATCCGGCTAGGACTCTCCATGTAAACCCTAGATCCGTGCGCCTTTATAAGCCGGATCCCGGGAGCCCTAGAGGCACAACCACAACCATTGTAACAACGCGCAAGCGCCCAGATAATTCCGGACAAGCAGCGAGTAGGCCCCGTCATCGTGCGGTGTTCCGAAGCTGGGTAACTCGCGTACCACCGTCCCGTGTGCACTCCGCCCTATGACCCCTACTTCTTCTCCCCCTCGTGAGGATCCCTCCTCCGAGGTATTGTCGATTAGGCAACGACAGTTGGCGCCCACCGTGGGGCCTGAGGCGTATGGAGGCCGGAACCGGGAGGGCTCCGCCATGGGAAGCTACGACGACTCGATCGCTGTGGGGCGCGTACTCTACGCCGGGAATTTTCCGATCGTCCGTCCGGACGAATTCTGGATTCCGGCTAGGACAAACCCCGTCAAGCTCTCCATCGTCCCAATCGGCGGCATCCACATCTTCATCGGCGAGACCGTCGATTCCGACGGAAACGCACTGGTAAGTAACGCTGACGCGTTCGCCGCTGAGCTGGACGCCGTCGCGAAGATCCGATCTGAGTTGCAGGAGCTTCTTAAGGAAGGTTCCGCCTTAGATCAGGAAAAATCAAAACCACCCAATCTGCCCCTGAGCAGGAGAAAACGGTGGAAGACCAATGCAGATCCGCCTGGGTCTCCCAGGTGTTAGAGAAGCAAAGGTGTCACTTCGTGCACTTCTTGGCCCATACCGCAGGAGACGCCCTCCACCAGGACGAGGCTGATCCTTTGCAGGTTGAGGCACCCGGAAACAACGTAGCTCCGGATCTGCCAGAAGCAGTCGGAGACAGCGACGCTCCGGGACAAGAGGAAGCCGGGAACCCTGAGGAATCTATCCTCGGAAACTTAAGCCCAAATTCCGATGATGCCTCCTCAATAGGCACAGAAAAATACAATCGCTTGACGAAGGAGCTCGCAATCGGGGAAGAAGATGACGGCGCTTCATCCATGAACACAGAGGAATTCAACCGCAAGCTCGAGGAACTCGGAGGCGGTGAGCAAGCTGAAGTGGAATCCGCCCAGCCGATGCAGGTTCTAGCAACCGTGGCACCGCTGGATCAGCCGGATACGGAAGACGAAGCCTCCAACTCCGACCCAGGACCATCCAACGTAAGGTCTCCGTTAGATCGGGCACGACCGCGAAACGATGTCCTGTCACCAGAAGAGATGGTCGAGCAAGCACGCATGGATTTAGTCGCAAAGTCCGATATCCTCAACAAGCCAATAACTCCCGAGGAAGCTGCAGATCCGGCGGCCTTAGAAGCCAAAAGACAGGAGATGCTAGCAACAGCTCAGAAGTTCGCCAGGACTGCAGCCGCAATGGCGGAAGAAAGAACCATAGCGGCAAATTTCGTGGACCACTTTCAGAAGAAGGACCGCGAGGTCGATGAATCTCTCGAAAAGGTCAGGCAACTCGAGAAGCACTGGGAGGCCAAGGTAAAATTTGTGCAGGAGGAAGAAGCTAGAATCGGGCGAGAGGCCATCCTTCCCCGCAAGATTACCTTCGCAACACCCACGGAGCAGCAGCCGCTCGCAACTCCAAAGGATAACATGAAGAAGGCTGCGGAGCTCCTAAAGAAGAAGGACGAGGAGATCGACATCAACTACGTCCGGAAGCTCGTTGCCTCAAGCAATGCAGCAACGAGCAAGGCAGACACTTCGCGCAGGTTAGCATCCAATCCGGAGCAATGCATATCCACCGCGCAGAAGGACGCCATAGAAAGTCAACACCGTGATGGCGAGTCGCGCACCGGATCTACGGAGCGCAGGAGGAAAGTCAGAGATCATCCAAATCCAATCCCCATACCATCGGATTCAACCCCGAAAGACACGGCAAAGGGAAAGGATGCGATGTATACTGGCAGAGATAAGTACCGTGTTCCATCGCCACCACTGATGTCTACGGGTGCTTCTATTCTTGTAGACAGTGTTGGGCCTCCAAGAGCAGAGGTTTGTAGAACAGCAGCAAGTTTCCCTTAAGTGGATTACCCAAGGTTTATCGAACTCAGGGAGGAAGAGGTCAAAGATATCCCTCTCATGCAACCCTGCAACCACAAAGCAAGAAGTCTCTTGTGTCCCCAACACACCTAATAGGTGCACTAGTTCGGCGAAGAGATAGTGAAATACAAGTGGTATGAATGAATATGAGCGAGTAGTACGGTGCCGGAAAAGTGCTTGGCGCGTAGTTGACGATAGTAATATTGTAGGAAGTAAACATGCGGTAGTAACGCAGCAGTAGTAACGCATAGAAACAAGTAACAAGCAGTGATAGCAGTATTTAGGAACAAGGCCTAGGGAATAGACTTTCACTAGTGGACACGCTCAACATTGATCACATAACGGAATAGATAAATGCATACTCTACACTTTTGTTGGATGATGAACACATTGCGTAGGATTACACGAACCCTCAATGCCGGAGTTAACAAGCTCCACAATAATGCTCATATTTTAGTAACCTTTAGTGTAAGATAGATCAAAAGACTAAACCAAGTACTAGCATAGCATGCACACTGTCACCTTCATGCATATGTAGGAGGAATAGATCACATCAATATTATCATAGCAATAGTTAACTTCGCAATCTACAAGAGATCATGATCATAGCATAAACCAAGTACTAACACGGTGCACACACTGTCACCTTTACACACGTGCGGGAGGAATAGAACTACTTTAATAACTTTGCTAGAGTAGCACATAGATAGTAGTGATACAAAACTCATATGAATCTCAATCATGTAAAGAAGCTCATGAGATCATTGTATTGAGGTACATAGGAGAGAGATTAACCACATAGCTACCGGTACAGCCCCGAGCCTCGATGGAGAACTACTCCCTCCTCATGGGAGCAGCAGCGGTGATGAAGATGGCGGTGGAGATGGCAGCGGTGTCGATGGAGAAGCCTTCCGGGGGCACTTCCCCGCTCCGGCAGGGTGCCGGAACAGAGACTCCTGTCCCCCAGATCTTGGCTTCGCGATGGCGGCGACTCTGGAAGGTTTCGCGTACCGTGGCTTCCTCCGTAAGGGTTTTCGATGCAGGGGCTTTAAATAGGCGAAGAGGCGGCGCAGGAGGGCTGACGAGGCGACGACACCATAGGGGGGCGCGGGCCACCCCCAGGCCGCGCCGGCCTATGGTCTGGTGGGCCTGTGGCCCCCCTTTGGTCCTTCCCGGGTGTTCTGGAAGCTTCGTGGAAAAATAGGAACCTGGGCGTTGATTTCGTCCAATTCCGAGAATATTTCGTTACTAGGATTTCTGAAACCAAAAACAGCAGAAAACAGGAACTGGCACTTCGGCATCTCGTTAATAGGTTAGTTTCGGAAAACGCATAAATAAGACATATAATGTGTATAAAACATGTAGATATCATCAATAAAGTGGCATGGAACATAAGAAATTATAGATACGTTGGAGACGTATCAGCATCCCCAAGCTTAGTTCTGCTCGTCCCGAGCAGGTAAAACGATAACAAAGATAATTTCTTAAGTGACATGCCATCATAACCTTGATCATACTATTGTAAGCATATGAGATGAATGCAGCGATCAAAACAATGGTAATGACATGAGTAAACAACTGAATCATAAAGCAAAGACTTTTCATGAATAGTACTTCAAGACAAGCATCAATAAGTCTTGCATAAGAGTTAACTCATAAAGCAATAAATCAAAGTAAAGGTGTTGAAGCAACACAAAGGAAGATTAAGTTTCAGCGGTTGCTTTCAACTTATAACATGTATATCTCATGGATATTGTCAACATAAAGTAATATAATAAGTGCAATATGCAAGTATGTAGGAATCAATGCACAGTTCACACAAGTGTTTGCTTCTTAGGTGGAAGGAGATAGGTAAACTGACTCAACAATAAAAGTAAAAGAAAGGTCCTTCAAAGAGGAAAGCATCGATTGTTGTATTTGTGCTAGAGCTTTTATTTTGAAAGCATGAAACAATTTTGTCAACGGTAGTAATAAAGCATATGAGTTATGTAAATTATATCCTACAAGTTGCAAGCCTCATGCATAGTATACTAATAGTGCCCGCACCTCGTCCTACTTAGCTTGGACTACCGGATCTTTGCATGCCATGTTTCAACCAAGTGTCACAAAGGGGTACCTCCATGCCGCTCGTACAAAGGTCTAAGGAGAATGCTCGCATTTTGGATTTCTCGCTTTTGATTATTCTCAACTTAGACATCCATACCGGGACAACATGGACAACAGATAATGGACTCCTCTTAAATGCATAAGCATGTAGCAACAATTATTATTCTCATATGAGATTGAGGATATATGTCCAAAACTGAAACTTCAACCATGATTCATGGCTTTAGTTAGCGGCCCAATGTTCTTCTCTAACAATTTTGCATGCTCCAACCACTAAAATGATAGATCCTTCGGACAAGACGGACATGCATAGCAACTCACATGATATTCAACAATAGTTGATGGCGTTCCCCGAAGCATGGTTATCGCACAACAAGCAACTTAATAAAAGATAAAGTGCATAAGTACATATTCAATACTACGATAGTTTTTAAGGCTATTTTGTCCCATGAGCTATATATTGCAAAGGTGAATGATGGAATTTTAAAGGTAGCACTCAAGAAATTTACTTTGGAATGGCGGAGAAATACCATGTAGTAGGTAGATATGGTGGACACAAATGGCATAGTAGTTGGCTCAAGGATTTTGGATGCATGAGAAGTATTCCCTCTCGATACAAGGTTTAGGCTAGCAAGGTTATTTGAAGCAAACTCAAGGATGAACCGGTGCAGCAAAACTCACATAAAAGACATATTGTAAACATTATAAGACTCTACACCGTCTTCCTTGTTGTTCAAAACTCAATACTAGATATTATCTAGACCTTAGAGAGACCAAATATGCAAATCAAATTTTAGCAAGCTCTATGTATTTCTTCATTAATGGGTGCAAAGCATATGATGCAAGAGCTTAAACATGAGCACAACAATTGCAAAGTATCACATTATCCAAGACATTTTAGAATTACTACATGTAGCATTTTCCAATTCCAACCATATAACAATTTAACGAAGAAGAAACTTCGCCATGAACATTATGAGTAAAGCCTAAGGACACATGTGTCCATATGCAACAGCGGAGCGTGTCTCTCTCCCTCAAAGTGAATGCTAGGATCCATTTATTCAAACAAAAACAAAAACAAAAACAAACCGACGCTCCAAGTAAAGAACACAAGATGTGACTGAATAAAAATATAGTTTCGGGGAGGAACCTGATGATGTTGTCGATGAAGAAGGGGATGCCTTGGGCATCCCCAAGCTTAGACGCTTGAGTCTTCTTAAAATATGCAGGGGTGAACCACGGGGGCATCCCCAAGCTTAGAGCTTTCACTCCTCTTGAACATAGTATATCATTCTCCTCTCTTGACCCTTGAAAACTTCCTTCACACCAAACTTCAAGCAACCTCATTAGAGGGTTAGTGCACAATTAATAATTCACATATTCAGAGGTGACACAATCATTATTTTCACTTCTGGACATTGCATAATGCTACTGGACATTAATGGATCAAAGAAATAAATCCAACATAGCAAAAGAGGCAATGCGAAATAAAAGGCAGAATCTGTCAAAAACAGAACAGTCCGTAAAGACGAATTTAAAGCTGGCAGCAGACTTGCTCAAATGGAAAAACTCAAAACTAATGAAAGTTGCGTACATATCTGAGGATCACGCTCGTAAATTGGCAGATTTTTTTGAATTTTCTACAGAGAACTGTGCCCAGATTCGTGACAGACAGCAATGCTGTTTCTGCGCAGCGATCCTAAATATAACATCAACTTTGACATAGAAACTTTACTTGGCACAAAAACATGATAAGGAGAGGTTGCTACAGTAGTAAACAACTTCCAAGACTCAACAAAACAAAAATTGCTGTAGTAAAATAAACACATGGGTTATCTCCCAAGAAGTTATTTCTTTATAGCCATTAAGATGGGCTCAGCAGTTTTAATGATGCACTCGTAAGAAATAAAGGTTGAAGCAAAAGAGAGCATCAAGAGGAAAATTCAAAACACATTTAAGTCTAACATGCTTCCTATGCATAGGAATCTTGTAAATAAACAAGTTCATGAAGAGCAAAGTAACAAGCATAGGAAGATAAAACAAGTGTAGCTTCAAAAATTTCAGCACATAGAGAGGTGTTTTAGTAACATGAAAATTTTTACAACCATATTTTCCTCTCTCATAATAACTTTCAGTAGCATCATGAGCAAACTCAACAATATAACTATCACATAAAGCATTCTTATCATGAGTCTCATGCATAAAATAATTACTACTCCCAACATAAGCATAGTCATTCTTATTAATTGTAGTGGGAGCAAATTCAACAAAGTAGCTATCAAATATAGGAGGTATATTGTAATCATAATCAGATTTATCCTCCATAACAGGTGGTAACAAAAGACTACTATCATTATAATCATCATAAATGGGAGGCAAAGTATCATCAAAGTAAATTTTCTCCTCAATGCTTGGGGGACTAAAAATATCATGCCCATCAAAGCCAGCTTCCCCAAGCTTAGAATTTTCCATATCATTAACAACAATGGTGTTCAAAGCATTCATATTAATATGTTCCATGGGTTTTTTAATTTTCGCATCAAACCATCCATGTCTTAAATCAGGAAATAGAATAAGAAGGTCATTGTTGTCCATTATGCCTAACTAGTGTAAACAAGAAACCAAATGTCGCAATTGCGAGTCTAAAGGAAATAGCTTCGAGCACACACACAATGGCGCCGGAAAAGTACTCGTTACACGGAACCGAAGTATGAGTGCCGTTTACCTTCCCTCCCCGGCAACGGCGCCAGAAAAGTGCTTGATGTCTACGGGTGCTTCTATTCTTGTAGACAGTGTGTAGAACAGCAGCAAGTTTCCCTTAAGTGGATTACCCAAGGTTTATCGAACTCAGGGAGGAAGAGGTCAAAGATATCCCTCTCATGCAACCCTGCAACCACAAAGCAAGAAGTCTCTTGTGTCCCCAACACACCTAATAGGTGCACTAGTTCGGCGAAGAGATAATGAAATACAAGTGGTATGAATGAATATGAGCAGTAGTACGGTGCCAGAAAAGTGCTTGGCGCGTAGTTGACGATAGTAATATTGTAGGAAGTAAACATGCGATAGTAACGCAGCGGTAGTAACGCATAGAAACGAGTAACAAGCGATGATAGCAGTATTTAGGAACAAGGCCTAGGGAATAGACTTTCACTAGTGGACACTCTCAACATTGATCACATAACGAGAATAGATAAATGCATACTCTACACTTTTGTTGGATGATGAACACATTGCGTAGGATTACACGAACCCTCAATGCCGGAGTTAACAAGCTCCACAATAATGCTCATATTTTAGTAACCTTTAGTGTAAGATAGATCAAAAGACTAAACCAAGTACTAGCATAGCATGCACACTCGTCACCTTCATGCATATGTAGGAGGAATAGATCACATCAATATTATCATAGCAATAGTTAACTTCGCAATCTACAAGAGATCATGATCATAGCATAAACCAAGTACTAACACGGTGCACACACTGTCACCTTTACACACGTGCGGGAGGAATAGAACTACTTTAATAACTTTGCTAGAGTAGCACATAGATAGTAGTGATACAAAACTCATATGAATCTCAATCATGTAAAGCAGCTCATGAGATCATTGTATTGAGGTACATAGGAGAGAGATTAACCACATAGCTACCGGTACAGCCCCGAGCCTCGATGGAGAACTACTCCCTCCTCATGGGAGCAACAGACGGTGATGAAGATGGCGGTGGAGATGGCAGCGGTGTCGATGCGAGAAGCCTTCCGGGGGCACTTCCCCGTCCGGCGAGGTGCCGGAACGGAGACTCCTCGTCCCCCGGATCTTGGCTTCGCGATGGCGGCGGCTCCGGAAGGTTTCGCGTACCGTGGCTTCCTCCGTAAGGGTTTTCGATGCGGGGGCTTTAAATAGGCGAAGAGGCGGCGCGAGAGGGCTGACGAGGCGGCGACACCATAGGGGGCGCGGGCCACCCCGGGCCGCGCCGGCCTATGGTCCGGTGGGCCCGTGGCCCCCTCTCGGTCCTTCCCGGGTGTTCGGAAGCTTCGTGGAAAAATAGGAACCCGGGCGTTGATTTCGTCCAATTCCGAGAATATTTCGTTACTAGGATTTACCGAAACCAAAAACAGCAGAAAACAGGAACTGGCACTTCGGCATCTCGTTAATAGGTTAGTTTCGGAAAACGCATAAATATGACATATAATGTGTATAAAACATGTAGATATCATCAATAAAGTGGCATGGAACATAAGAAATTATAGATACGTTGGAGACGTATCAACCACCCCGAGCTTCGCGTCCTCCGCTACCCCCTCGACGTCGCAGCCCCGCCGGAAACCCCAGGCCCCATGGGCCAGGTGGAATCAACATCCGCGACAGTATGCCGCCACCTAGAGACAGGAACAGGGAGCGTACGCTGGAGCAACGCAGAAGCCGGAATCAAGACCGCGAGCCTGAGCCTCGTCGGAATCAAGAACGCGACCCTGAGCCTCGCAGAAGCCAAGGACGCGATCCGGAACCAAGGAGGAGCCGGAACGAGGAGTACGCACCTGAGCCACGCAGGAGCCGGAACTACGGAGGCGACCACCACCAAGAGGAAAGGAGCCACCGAAGCCGGAGCCAGCCGCGGGAGCCATGCCGAGAATCTGAAGGCGGAAGAACATCTTACAGGCCCCCTCGCAGATCTCCCTCACCACCACCCAGTGGAGGCGGAGGTGGAGGCGGAGGCAGAGGCCGGAGATCCCGTTCCCGCTCAAAATCACCCGGTGGTGCCCCCCGTGATGCCCGGGATCGCCTCAACGAGTACAGATCCGACTACATCGGTCCAAGGTGCTTTGGCCAGATGATCCGAGAGGAACCAAAGCCAAGAAGCCTGAACCTTAAGCTACCAGGAAATCTGAAGCATTATGATGGCAGCGAGAGGCCGGATACCTGGATCGAGGATTACTACAATGCAGTAACCTTCGCCGGAGGAACCCCGAATATAGCCTGCCGCATGCTCCAGTTGTACCTTATTGGTCCAGCTCGTGTTTGGCTCAGTGACCTTGAGGAGAACACTATCTTTTGCTGGTTGGACCTGAAGAAGGCTTTCGAGAACCACTTCAGGGGTACCTACTGTTGGAGATATGCCCAAGAGGCAATAATAAAATGGTTATTATAATATATCTTTGTGTTTATGATAATGTTTGCATACCATGCTATAATTGTATTAACCGAAACATTGATACATGTGTGTTATGTAAACAACAAGGAGTCCCTAGTAAGCCTCTTGTATAACTAGCTTGTTGATTAATGGATGATCATGGTTTCGTGATCATGAACATTGGATGTTATTAATAACAAGGTTATGTCATTAGGTGAATGATATAATGGACACACACCCAAATGAGCGTAGCATAAGATCAAGTCATTAAGTTCAATTTGCTATAAGCTTTCGATACATA
>NC_061514.1:346163329-346224654 GCF_022539505.1 Lolium rigidum | reverse complement strand
TCACCATAATCATAGTACTCTCTATCCATCGGATCCCGACAAACACAACATATAGTATTACGGATAGATGATCTTGATCATGTTAGGCAGCTCACAAGATCTAACAATGAAGCACAACAAGGAGAAGACGACCATCTAGCTACTGCTATGGACCCATGGTCCAGGGGTGGACTACTCACTCATCACTCCGGAGGCGACCATGGCGGTGTAGAGTCCTCCGGGAGATGAATCCCCTCTCCGGCAGGGTGCCGGGAGGCGATCTCCGAATCCCCAGAGATGGGATTCGCGGCGGCGGCGTCTCGTAAGGTTTTCCGTATCGTGGCTCTCGGTACTGGGGGTTTCGCGACGGAAGCTTTAAGTAGGCGGAGGGTCAACGCGGGGGGCCACACGAGGGGCCCAGGGGATAGGGCCGCGCGGCCAAGGGCCTGGCCGCGCCGGCCACCCCCCTGGCTGCCTCGTGGCCCCACTTCGTTAGGTCTTCGGTCTTCTGGAAGCTTCGTGCAAAAATAGGACCCTGGGCGAAAGTTTCGTCCAATTCCGAGAATATTTCTTTACTAGGATTTCTGAAACCAAAAACAGCAGAAAACAGCAAGTGGCTCTTCGGCATCTTGTTAATAGGTTAGTTCCAGAAAATGCATAAATATGACATATAATGTGCATAAAACATGTAGGTATCATCAATAAAGTAGCATGGAACATAAGAAATTATCGATACGTTGGAGACGTATCAGCTGTCCTCCAGGTCGGCGAGTTCACGCACCTCCTCGTCCGGCTTCCCCCACACTTTGTTCAGCATGTCGGAAACTTCTGCGTGGCGCTGTGAGAGGGTAAGCTTTTGAAGGGACGGAGTTGGTTGGAGGTGGACTCGAGTCGCGTTGGTAACTTGAAGGAGCTTTGCCTTTTGCTCCTTTTCTTCTTCTGTCGGCCCCGCGAAAGCGGAGCTTGGCTGAGCTGACGGAGGAACGGGTGAGGAGGTCCCCTTGGCGGAGTCGCCGTGCTGGGCGGAATCTTCAGGAAGATCATCAACATTGATGATATCTTTTGGATCCGGCTTGGAGGCGGATGAAGCCTTGGGCGGAACTTCAACCTCAGGAGTAACAGGAATAGAAGCCGGAGATGGCTTGGCCTTCTTCTTCGGGGCCCTTGGGGCCTTGGGGGGCTGGCTTCCGGAGCTTTAGAAAAAACATAAAAGTGTAAGTTTGAGCGTGAAACCAGAACTTGGATCTCGGAAACAGGCGCTTACCCGGAAGGTTTGAAGAAATGCTGGACATCAGGCTGCCCCTTGTTGCTGGTGTCAATCAGTGAAAGGCGCTTCTTTTCCGCCTCCGCTCTCCGGGTAGCAGCAGTGCTAGGCACTTCGCGGGCGCGTTTCGCATGGGGGCTGGAAGGAGCGGCCTTCTTCCTCTTCGCGGGGCGGGAGGCCTCGGGAGCTTCCGCCTCCGACGCGGCTTCCGGATCCGTGTTGCCGGTGGAAGGAACTCGGAGAAGAGTTCCGAGTTCGTTTTCTTCGAGCGCTTCAAGCTGATACAGAGTTAAACACTTAGACAAAAATTTGAATGCGAAAAGAAACAAGAGATTACAGTCAAGCCGACGTACCGCGGTTCCGGAACCATTCATGAGAATATCTTTGTTGCACACGTGAACGCGGAGTTCACGCGGAACTTTGATGAGGACCCGGATTCTTTTGTCGAGGGCGTCGGCGGAGAGGTTGTCTTTTGTGACGCGCATCGGGTCATCGCGCCCTGTGTACTGGAACATCAAGCGGTCCCTGTGTTGAAGCGGCTGGATCCGCTTGGTGAACCAGGAAAGGGTCAAGTCCTTCCCCGTCAACCCCTCTTCCGTAAGCTTGCAGATCCGCCTGATGGCGCGCGTGAGCTGGAGTGACTCGGAGATGTGGGGGCAATGCGACCATGTCGGAAGCTCGGTGGCGGGGCAGTTCTTGAACGGTGGCAATTTTCTTGCATTCGCGGGGTCGGAAACGTCCTTCAAGTAGAAGAAGCCTGCGGACCAGTACCGCGCAGATTCGTGGCGGTCGGTGTGGGGATAGACGCGGCCCGGGCGAATCATAAAAGTGATGGTTCCGCATGTCGCCAGCTCGGAGGACTGCCGGATCCTCTCCTTCTTGACAGTGAAATAATATTGGAACAAGGGGAGCTCGGGAGTTACCCGGAGATGGCCTTCGCAGAGAGTGACGTGGTTGCTAATCGCAAGCACGCTGTTCGGAGAGATGTTGTGGGGCTGGAGCCCATAGGCCTTCAAAATCTCGAGGAAGAAGTCCGATGGCGGAAATGAGAAGCCTCGCTCCACCAACGCTTTCGTCAGCACCATCTCGTTGTCCTGAGGGGCCGGAGCTAAAGCATTTGGAGTCGACCTCCAACTTCCGGGTTGCAGGAACCCTTCTCCCTCTAAGTTTTGAAGTTCGATGTTAGTGGTGGTGCAAGGCCACCATTTACCTTTGGACTCCGAGTCCCGTTGGCGAGCTTTGGATTTTTTGGCAGCCATTTCTTCTGCCTTCTTCTCCGCCTCAGATGTTTTTTCAGGGACAGCTGAGGTGCCCTCAATGTCCTTGCCGGAATCCTTAGTAGGATCCAGCTGAACTGGGATGAAGGGAGGCGGAGCGGAGGAAAGGGGCGTCGCCATGATCGGCTCATCAGCAGGAGGCGGAGTCATGGACGACATCTGAAGATGTAAAAGCAGTAGCGGAAAACGTAATTTAGTCGGATCCTCGTCGTCAACCTAGCACTCATCCCTACCAACTACGGCAAAGGATCGAAGCTCGGAGAACTTACCGCAATGGACTTCGCGGTGGTCGGAGTCGCCGGCGGTGAGGTTTTGGTGCGGTGGCTCGTCGGAGTTAAGAACACGAAGAACACCACGGCGGTGGACTCGCTCCGGTGATGCTCCGGCGATTTTTCCGGCGATTTCCGGCGCGGCGGAGGTAGAGCTCACGGGCGGCGCTGCGTAGAGAGGTGAGAATGGGGGGTGAATGAGAATCTGGGGTCGACGGTGGATATTTATAGGCTGAGGGATGAGATTCGTGCTCCGCATCCTGTGGTCGGAACGCAAGCGTCGCGCCGTTGGATGCATGACACGTGTCCCAAACCCTAACAGTAAAAATGGCTAGAGATAAGTTACCGCACAAACCGCGCGAAAATGGCGCCAGAATTGGCGGAACCGTTTGAGTTTGTTAAGACTCCGGGTAAAAGCGTGAAGATAAGCAGTTCACATTCGCAAGCAGGGGAGTAACCCGGAGACATGCTTTAAGGCTGTCGATGGATGAAGTCCCGCAGGATGGGAAATCTTCCGACTTATAGTTGGAAAAAAGAAGATATGAAGTTGGAGTTCTTCAACTTTCTCCGCGTTACCATCAATGCCGGAGATCATAAGGTGCAAGCATGGCGGAAACTGCAGGAGAAACTCGGAGAACTCTGGGGGCTACTGTTGTGGGTATACTTCATGGGTGTACCATCGACAGTGCCTAGATCCGGCAAGCCCGGGTGGCCCATAGACGGTGATGGTGGCATGAGGCCCATCGGGCGGCCCGATTGCTTGTTGATCATGAAGGATGAAGTCCGGCCCAGGATCAGATAGCCGGATCCGCACCGACCTTTGGAGGAACCCGGATCCATGGAGGCCCATGAGGAACCCGGATCCAGTACGATGTATAGGGGAGGCGGATCCTTGACGTACACGGCAAGATAATGTAACATAGATTAGGCAATCTGTAATCCGGCTAGGACTCTCCATGTAAACCCTAGATCCGTGCGCCTTTATAAGCCGGATCCCGGGAGCCCTAGAGGCACAACCACAACCATTGTAACAACGCGCAAGCGCCCAGATAATTCCAGACAAGCAGCAGTAGGCCCTGTCATCGTGCAGGTGTTCCGAAGCTGGGTAACTCGCGTACCACCGTCCCGTGTGCACTCCGCCCTATGACCCCTACTTCTTCTCCCCCTCGTGAGGATCCCTCCTCCGAGGTATTGTCGATTAGGCAACGACAACCTCTTAAAACAATTTTACTTCTGTTTTAAAAATGAAAAGCTCTAGCACATGTTAATCCCTGCTTCCCTCTGCGAAGGGTCAATCTTTTACTTTTATGTTGATTCACCATCCTTTCTTTGAGCACCTTCTTGAAAGCATAATTGTCATTCTTAGTGTAATATGTTTGTCCCAGAATATGGTTAACTGTGGTATGACTTTGATGCTTTTATCTTTGATAATCTTTACTTCTAGTCTTCCCATGAACTTCAGAGGTGCATGGGCATTTATGTTTTGCTGTACAAATACGGGCAAGCAAGATACCACTTTATCATATCTTTTTATGAGCATTGCAATCCTGCTTATAGATGTGTTTCATGATGCTTATTATTAGTTTGTTGGTATCTTTTTCATGATTGACATAACTATTAGATGACTTTATTTGCATTTATCTTATTATGAATTGCCTAAGTACTCGTCCATATAATGAGAATATTTACATCATATGAGCAAATGTGTTCATGAAAGTTCTTTTATCACACTCAGTTGTTAACTGAATTGTTTGAGGACAAGCAATAAGCTAAGCTTGGGGGGAGTTGATACGTCCAAAACGTATCCACTTTCCCGAACACTTTTGCTATTGTTTTGCCTCTAATTTGTATATTTTGGATACAACTAACACGGACTAACGCTGCTTTCAGCAGAATTGCCACAGGTGTCTTATTTTTGGGCAGAAATCAACTTTCAGGAAAATCCCCGGAAATAATTGCAATGGGCCTATTTTTACAGAAGACCCACGGAGCCAGAAGATGTTACGGAGGGGGGCCACGAGGCGCGCACACCACGTGGCGGCGCGGTGGGCCCATGGCCGCGCCGCCATATGGTGAGGCCGCCACGGCCAGCCCCCGATGCTCCCCTCTGGACTACTTAAAGCCCTTGAACTAAAAACGCACGGGGAGTCGACCAATTTTCCAGAAGACATCCAGAACTACGCCACCACCGAAAACCCAATCTCGGGATCAGAAACTCCGTTCTGGCACCCTGCCAGGACGGGGAATTGGAGGAGATCATCACCATCATCGCCACCGACGCCTCTCCATCGACCATCCATGATTCCCCCATCCATGTGTGAGTAAATCCCCCGCTGTAGGCTGAAGGGGATGGTAGGGATTGGATGACATTGTTCATGTAATAGCCATAAGATTGTTAGGGCATGGTGCCTAGTATCCGTTGTTGGTACTTTTATGATATTGTTGCAACTTGTTATGCTTAATGCTTGTCACTTAGGGCCCGAGTGCCATGATTTCAGATCTGAACATGTTATTGATTCATGATGATATTCATTGTTTTATGATCTTACCTACAAGTTGTATACACATATTGCTGTCCGGAACCCGAGGCCCCAAAGTGACAGAAATTGGGACAACCGAAGGGGAAGGCTGTGATATGAGGGTCACATGTGTTCACGGAGTGTTAATGCTTTGCTCCGGTACTCTATTAAAAGGAGTACCTTAATAACCAGTAGTTTCCCTAGAGGCCCGGCTGCCACCGGCTGGTAGGACAAAAGATGTTGTGCAAGTTTCTCATTGCGAGCATGTACGACTATAGACGGAACACATGCCTATGGTTGTTTAGTACTTGGATACTGTTTTATTATTATCTGCAAATGCCTAGTCTTGATTATTACATGAGTTATCTTATCCATGCGAGCGCCCGTTCATCCATCCCTATGCCTACAATATTTTAATCCTGCTGTTTACTATAATCACTACTCGTTGTCTTTATTACACTCGCTGCTTATATTTCACTCACTGCTATCGCTATAAAACTGTTACTCTTGATAAACTATTGCGAGCAAGTCCGTTTCCAGTGCAGCTGAATTGACAACTCCGCTGTTAAGGCTTACAAATATTCTTTGGCTCCCCTTGTGTCGAATCAATAAATTGGGTTTTACTTCCCTCGAAGACTGTTGCGATCCCCTATACTTGTGGGTCATCACCGACGAAGATGGGAGATGTAACCAAACAGCACAACTCCAGCTTCACGCGTTGGTTCAAGCAAACTCAAATGCTTCAAGCACAGAGAAAAAGGCCTTCTACGGAAGATGAAAAACTCATATACATCTTATCACAGGGCCCCGGGCATAACGTAAAGATCTATCAGGGGTACGACATCAATGGTTACAGATTCTACACCGAGGAAAAGGACAGAAATAGCAAAAATCAAAACTCAGGAGAAACTATGCTGTCATACGCCGATGACGAGACTAATGTCAAGGAAAGATTCTTTGGAAGGATCGAGGAGATATGGGAGCTCAATTACTGTGAAGAGACGGTGCCAATGTTTCGTGTAAGATGGGCCAAGAAGGTCTTACAAGAAGGCCGATATTTCACAACCATGGTTATACCCGATGCCAAATCGAAGAACGCATCCGCGAAAAATGAGCCATGGGTACTCGGTAGCCAAGTTGACCAATGCTTCTTCATCACCGACCCGTCGAGGCCTAGCCGTGTTGTCGTGAGGAGGGGCAAGAGGAGCATCATAGGAATGCAAGGAGACGCCAACGAGGAAGACTTGGACAAGAACGATGACCCGAAGATCGAGGAGGAATTCGACAAGCACTTCGACATGCCTACTACTAGTAAAGTAAGAAGGAAGACCTCCCTACCCTTTAAAAGGTTGTCCGTTCACGTGAAGAAATCTCAAGGTGGCCGGCATAAAGCATTCAACTGCCAACAACAGAAAGGGCAAGAAGATTGCGAAGAGACGCTAGAGCTCAGAGCCGGGATGAAGAAGATCTTTTTTGGTCTATGCACATGTGTGTGTGTGTGTGTGTTAGAAAAGTACATGCATGTGTGTGTGAGAGAGACAAGAACATGTTTGTATGAGACAAGTAATTTATAATTCTCTACTAATTACTAATTAATGTTTTATTATTTATTGAAATGTAACTAAAATATGAAAAAAAGGAAGAAAAATTGTGTGGCAGCCAAGGTTCGAACCTGGCTACTAATGGGCTAACATTGGCCTTAACCACTAGCTAGGCTAGTGGTAAGTATCTGTCAGGACACAGCAGTAACCCGTTTTGTTTTGCTAAGTGTCTAAATTCTGTGGCACACCTACAGGGGGTACGCCACAGAATTAAGACACTTGGTGAAATAATCGATCGACTTGAACCTTTCTTCCCCACTCACAGCGCAATACTTCTTCCCCGACGAGCCAACCCCAGCGCCCACTCGCAACCACCACCGCCTTGCGCCGCCACCTAGCACCGCGGCCACCGAGGAGGAAGGGGAGGAGGACCGCCACCCCGCCGCCGAGTAGGACGCCCGAGCCCGAGCCGCCGCCACAGATCGAGGAGGAGGAGGAGGACGCGCGAGCCCGAGCCGCCGCCGCAGAGGAGGAGGAGGACAATGCCATCACCACCGCAACCCTGCCACTACCGTCGTTCGGTGAGAGCCCCTCTCCCCCTCCCCACTCCCTTGTCCCACTCCCCACACTGTCCTATGCCCAGCCCGTCCCCAATCTGCTGTGCTCCCCACTCCCCAATCATGTACCAGTTCATCTAATTGATGAACTAATCATTTTCTTCCATGGCTCTTGTATATTGATTATGTCAATGTTAATGAAGTGGTATTTCTTCAGTTAACTTGTATTCATATATTTGCTCTCTTTGCTTGGCTATGTTAACTTGATATGCTCATGGATATGTTCACATGCGTTAGTGATTCAAGTGATTAAGGTTGATATAACTGTATCCAAACTTATCTGCCCATTTTCACAGATTAATCAATGATTTTTGTGAAGCCTTGGCCTGGCTTTCCTTTGCATGTTCGTTTAGAACCCTGTTTTGAATGTGTATACCTTGGAAAACCAGGCATAGCTTTACTATGTTGAACACTTCATATTGCTTGAGCTTGCTTAGCTCACTGTTAAGTGTGCTTGTTGCTTGTTCTTGTGCCAGTGAGACTTTCTTACTAGGTGCAATTACTTGTATAAAAATATTAGCAACTCTATGATGCCTCAACAATTGAGTTACACAGTTTTGCATGTTTATGGTGATAAATAAACTTTTCTGATGATTTAATAGATGATAGGCTTGGATATCTTGTTCTTGTGCCCTGCCCTATTTAGATATGGTGCTTACTTGCTTGTGTTGCCTTTAAACATTGTGCTGCAAGCTCTTAGGACAAATCTGAATATATGTGTAGAGGTTGCTTTTACTTGCATATAGCTCCATCCACCAGTTAGAGTTGGAGAAGAAGTGGCATGGTTTTATTTACTGGTGTATGATCCATTTGATCATCATCAGTGCCATGATGTAATTTGGGTTGAGTTCAACCTGCAATTTGTAGAGAAGCGTTGTTCTTCTGGATATGATAGACCTCCTTCTTGTGGATAGGTTGCTCCTCCTAGATGCTTCACCTGCTAGTGCCAAGTAATAATTTCGGCTATGGGATGATCTGGGCATGCTTGAGATTATTTTGGATAATCTTAAGTAGTGTGAGATTTTTTCTATCAATATCTTTGTCTTGTTGGTCAACAACCAAATGGGTGTGATTGATATAGAGTTGGCCTTCTTGGCCTACTGCTCCCTTTTATCATGCTTTGGTAGTGGGTTTAGTTGGAAGTGAATAATGACTCCAATTAGGGTTTCAATTAGAAAAAACTAGGTACTGCATCAGTAGCAAACCATTTTCATTTTCTATACAACAAAAAGCAAGCAGAGAGTCAAAATAGGTTGTAGCAAAACAAAAAACTAGGTTGTTGAGAGAGCTTGGCACTTTGTCCCTTTTGCAGCTTTGCTAGTATATAGTCTCCATTTTGACTCCAAAGATAAAGGGATTTTGTGCCTATAGTTGACCCATTTCCAAAGGTTTGCGAGAGACCTGAATTGAATTTCCCAACAATTATAATAATTACATAATGTATCTTGCCGCATAAAACAACATCCTAAACATCTTTATTATCAGTGCAAGTGTAATAGTAACTCTATCAAAATAATGAGTTTGTGCACAGGGAAAAAAATTAGACTTCATTGTTTCTTGTTTTGTGTTGCTCTTTGCCATTTTCTAAATTCGAATTGCAGAGAAATGTAGATACAAATAATTGAGAATGTAGTAGATGAAATTTGAGTTGGTAGAGAATTGGTTTTCAAGTAATAAAAAGATAAAAATAAAATGATCATGCTCATGCTCCCAATGCCACTTTCCCAATGCCACTGCCCATATATAATTAAATGCATATTTAGATGTTGTACCACAACATATTTACTGTTAAATGAACTTTCAGTATGAATTTTGGTGTAGTAATAACTGGGGATCATGAAATAGTTAAATCCAATGGTACACAGTTTACATGTTAAAAGAGAAAATGGGCATGATGTCTCAGAGAAGTGGACATGTTCACCCATATTTATCATGTGTTAGTCTGCCTAAGTAGTGGATGCTATTTACTAAATAGAAGCAGCAGTAGCTTAGCCTGTTAAAAAATAAATTTGGAAATGCTACTGCCTAGTTTTTGATGAAATGCTATTTGATGAATAAAAATAAAAATGAACAAACTAAGACAGATAGTTGGTTCTCTGGTTGCAATAGTTGGTTCTCTGGTTTATATAGTTTATGTTTTGTTCTTACACAGGCACATTTCCTTTCAGCAAATATATAAATGTGTGTGTGCATAGATTCCAAGATGGCAGATTTCCTGAAGCAAACATTTGTTGTTGTTATTTCTCTGGAGAATATATAAATCTATGTGTGCATAGGTTCCAAGATGGTATGATAAAGAAGTGTTGCCCATTTCTTTATTTGTATGGTGATGAATATATGGTGATGAATGTGGGCAAGATGTATTTGGATGGTACAATTTTTTGCAAGGATTTCATTGAGTTGCCCATTTCTCCCGAAGTGTTGATTAACTTCTGTTTTGGTTGAGAAATGGGCACTCCTATGTAGAAAAATTAGCAAATATCATGCCGAAATTTTGATTTTTTGGTTGACTTTTGTACTAACTTTTTGCCTCTTTTTAATGAAGTGCAAATAAACATGTCGGGCAGCACTTCTAAGCCCAGGAGCCAGAACGAAGAAGCGAGAGAGGCCAACAAGGACTTCTGGGTGGACTACGATGGAGAGCGGCGCCGGAAGGCCGCTGCCGAGTCGACCGGCGATGAGGAAGAGGGCCGGGACACCGCCTCCGAGGGAGAGGGCCGGGGGGCCGCCGGCGACACCGGCGATGAGGGAGAGGACCGGGGGGCCGCCGCCGACACCGGCGACTAGGACGAGACCTGGGATGACGCCGCCGAGTCGCTGAAGAGACCGGTGAAGAGACCGCGGCCAACCGCACGGAAGGTGATAGCGGCGGCAACCCTGAGGAGGGTAAGAAGAAGAGGACGGAAAGGAGGCCAAGGAGGGATCAGAGGCCGCAAGTGCTCGCAAATGTCACCGATGCTATCACGGTAGTCTCCGAAAGTGGCCTACCCTTGGAGCCTTTATGGGTTTCCAAAGGATACATCATGCAACTAGGGTGCATCGTCCGTGAAACCATGCCGATCAACACTATGGACATCAGAAGCGAGGCCAACGATGCTATAGCCGAAACCCTCCTCCAGAAGCTTCACCAACGATACATGTTCCCGGAGCCATTCAATAAAAGGGTAGACTCTTTATCTCTCACGAAGATGAGCACTGCCTTGAGCAGCGGGAAAAACTGGCTGAAGAAAAAGATCGAGGACGGTGAAAGCTGGGAGAAGATAAGTAGCAAAGACCCGTCGCTCTCCATAGCAGATTATGAAGCTTTCAAGTTTTGCGTAGATAGTGACGATGCTAAAAATGGACCGCCTGGGGGAAGAAAATGCGGAAATTGAACCTAGGGGCCCACCATTGCGGAAGCGGCGGTTACCGAGGAAAACAGCCCACTTGGGACAAGGAGGATGCCGAGATGGTACGTCTGGGGAAAGAAAACCCCTGGCTAAAAATTGAGGATGTACAGGCTAGGAATTTTGTCCGGTCCCGCTACTACTTCGACTGGAAGACGGGATAATTTATTACGGATTACAAAGACGTGAAGGATGATACGCGTGGATGCACACGTCCGTTGGGAACCCCAAGTGGAAGGTATGATGCGTATAGAAGCAAGTTTCCCTCAGTATGAAACCAAGGTTTAATCGAACCAGTAGGAGCCAAGAAGCACGTTGAAGGTTGATGGTCGCGAAATGTGATGCGGCGCAACACCGGGGATTCCGGCGCCAACGCGGAACCTGCACAACACAACCCAAGTACTTTGTCCCAACGAAACGAGTGAGGTTGTCAATCTCACCGACTTGCTTGTAACAAAGGATTAAACGTATCGAGTGGAAGATGATTGCAACGAAAACGAGTAAAACAAGTAGATTGTATGCTATGTAAAGAATAGGACCGGGGTCCACAGTTCACTAGAGGTGTCTCTCCCATAAGATAAAGCATGTTGGGTGAACAAATTACAGTCGGGCAATTGACAAATAGAGAAAGGCATAACAATGCATATACATGACATGATAAATATAGTGAGATTTAATTGGGCATTACGACAAAGAACATAGACCGCCATCCAACTGCATCTATGCCTAAAAAGTCCACCTTCAGGTTATCGTCCGAACCCCTCCCGTATTAAGTTGCAAAGCAACAGACAATTGCATTAAGTATGGTGCGTAATGTAATCAACAACTACATCCTTAGACATAGCATCAATGTTTTATCCCTAGTGGCAACAGCACATCCACAACCTTAGAACTTTACGTCATCGTCCCAGATTCAATGGAGGCATGAACCCACTATCGAGCATAAATACTCCCTCTTGGAGTTAAGAGTAAAAACTTGGCCAGAGCCTCTACTAATAACGGAGAGCATGCAAGATCATAAACAACACATGAACAATAGATTGATAATCACCATAATCATAGTACTCTCTATCCATCGGATCCCGACAAACACAACATATAGAATTACATATAGATGATCTTGATCATGTTAGGCAGCTCACAAGATCTAACAATGAAGCACAACAAGGAGAAGACGACCATCTAGCTACTGCTATGGACCCATGGTCCAGGGGTGAACTACTCACTCATCACTCCGGAGGCGACCATGGCGGTGTAGAGTCCTCCGGGAGATGAATCCCCTCTCCGGCGGGGTGCCGGAGGCGATCTCCAGAATCCCCCGAGATGGGATTCGCGGCGGCGCGTCTGCTGTAAGGTTTTCCGTATCGTGGCTCTCGGTGCGGGGGTTTCGCGACGGAAGCTTTAAGTAGGCGGAGGGTCAACGCGAGGGGCCACACGAGGGGCCCGGGGGATAGGGCCGCGCGGCCAAGGGCCCGGCCGCGCCGGCCACCCCCCGGCTGCCTCGTGGCCCCACTTCGTTAGGTCTTCGGTCTTACGGAAGCTTCGTGCAAAAATAGGACCCTGGGCGAAAGTTTCGTCCAATTCCGAGAATATTTCTTTACTAGGATTTCGAAACCAAAAACAGCAGAAAACGAGCAATCGGCTCTTCGGCATCTTGTTAATAGGTTAGTTCCGGAAAATGCATAAATATGACATATAATGTGCATAAAACATGTAGGTATCATCAATAAAGTAGCATGGAACATAAGAAATTATCGATACGTTGGAGACGTATCGGCATCCCCAAGCTTAGTTACGCTCGTCCCGAGCAGGTAAAACGATAACAAAGATAATTTCTGAAGTGACATGCCATCATAATCTTGATCATACTATTTGTAAACATATGTAATGAATGCAGCGATCAAAGCAAAGGTAATGACATGAGTAAACAACTGAATCATAAAGCAAAGACTTTTCATGAATAGTACTTCAAGACAAGCATCAATAAGTCTTGCATAAGAGTTAACTCATAAAGCAATAAATCAAAGTAAAGGTGTTGAAGCAACACATAAGAAGATTAAGTTTCAGCGGTTGCTTTCAACTTATAACATGTATATCTCATGGATATTGTCAACATAAAGTAATATAATAAGTGCAATATGCAAGTATGTAGGAATCAATGCACAGTTCACACAAGTGTTTGCTTCTTAAGGTGGAAGGAGATAGGTAAACTGACTCAACAATAAAAGTAAAAGAATGGTCCTTCAAAGAGGAAAGCATCGATTGCTGTATTTGTGCTAGAGCTTTTTATTTTGAAAACATGAAACAATTTTGTCAACGGTAGTAATAAAGCATATGAGTTATGAAAATTATATCTTACAAGTTGCAAGCCTCACGCATAGTATACTAATAGTGCCCGCACCTCGTCCTACTTAACTTGGACTACCGGATCTTCGCATGCCATGTTTCAACCAAGTGTCACAAAGGGGTACCTCCATGCCGCCTGTACAAAGGTCTAAGGAGAATGCTCGCATTTCGGATTTCTCGCTTTTGATTATTCTCAACTTAGACATCCATACCGGGACAACATGGACAACGAGATAATGGACTCCTCTTAAATGCATAAGCATGTAGCAAAGTTATTATTCTCATATGAGATTGAGGATATATGTCCAAAACTGAAACTTCCACCATGATTCATGGCTTTAGTTAGCGGCCCAATGTTCTTCTCTAACAATTTTGCATGCTCCAACCACTAAAATGATAGACCTTCGGACAAGACGGACATGCATAGCAACTCACATGATATTCAACAATAGTTGATGGCGTTCCCCGAAGCATGGTTATCGCACAACGAGCAACTTAATAAAATATAAAGTGCATAAGTACATATTCAATACTACGATAGTTTTTAAGGCTATTTTGTCCCATGAGCTATATATTGCAAAGGTGAATGATGGAATTTTAAAGGTAGCACTCAAGCAATTTACTTTGGAATGGCGGAGAAATACCATGTAGTAGGTAGGTATGGTGGACACAAATGGCATGAATATTGGCTCAAGTATTTGGATGCATGAGAAGTATTCCCTCTCGATACAAGGTTTAGGCTAGCAAGGTTATTTGAAGCAAACTCAAGGATGAACAAGTGCAGCAAAACTCACATAAAAGACATATTGTAACATTATAAGACTCTACACTGTCTTCCTTGTTGTTCAAAACTCAATACTAGATATTATCTAGACCTTAGAGAAACCAAATATGCAAATCAAATTTTAGCAAGCTCTATGTATTTCTTCATTAATGGGTGCAAAGCATATGATGCAAGATCTTAAACATGAGCACAACAATTGCCAAGCATCACATTATCCAAGACATTTTAGAATTACTACATGTAGCATTTTCCAATTCCAACCATATAACAATTTAACGAAGAAGAAACTTCGCCTTGAACATTATGAGTAAAGCCTAAGGACACATGTGTCCATATGCAACAGCGGAGCGTGTCTCTCTCCCACAAAGTGAATGCTAGGATCCATCTTATTCAAACAAAAACAAAAACAAAAACAAACCGACGCTCCAAGCAAAGAATACAAGATGTGATTGAATAAAAATATAGTTTCAGGGGAGGAACCTGATGATGTTGTCGATGAAGAAGGGGATGCCTTGGGCATCCCCAAGCTTAGACGCTTGAGTCTTCTTAAAATATGCAGGGGTGAACCACGGGGGCATCCCCAAGCTTAGAGCTTTCACTCCTCTTGATCATAGTATATCATACTCCTCTCTTGACCCTTGAAAACTTCCTTCACACCAAACTTCAAGCAAACTCATTAGAGGGTTAGTGCACAATTAATAATTCACTCATTCAGAGGTGACACAATCATTATTTTCACTTCTGGACATTGCATAATGCTACTGGACATTAGTGGATCAAAGAAATAAATCCAACATAGCAAAAGAGGCAATGCGAAATAAAAGGCAGAATCTGTCAAAAACAGAACAGTCCGTAAAGACGAATTTAGAAATGGCACCAGACTTGCTCAAATGGAAAAACTCAAAACTAATGAAAGTTGCGTACATATCTGAGGATCACGCTCGTAAATTGGCAGATTTTTTCGAATTTTCTACAGAGAATTGTTCCCAGATTCGTGACAGACAGCAATGCTGTTTCTGCGCAGCAATCCCAAATATAACATCAACTTTGACATAGAAACTTTACTTGGCACAAAAACATGATAAGGAGAGGTTGCTACAGTAGTAAACAACTTCCAAGACTCAACAAAACAAAAAATTGCTGTAGGTAAAAACATGGGTTGTCTCCCATAAGCGCTTTTCTTTAACGCCTTTCAGCTAGGCGCGAAAAGTGCAAATCAAGTAACATCGAGAGTAGAAGCATCAACATCATAGCTTGTTCTAATAATAGAATCAAAAGGCAACTTCATTCTCTTTCTAGGGAAGTGTTCCATACCTTTCTTGAGAGGAAATTGATATTTAATATTACCTTCCCTCATATCAATAACGAGCACCAACGAGTTCGAAGAAAAGGTCTTCCCAACACAATAGGACAAGATGCATTGCATTCGATATCCAAGACAACAAAATCAACGGGGACAAGGTTATTGTTAACCGTAATATGCACATTATCAATCCTCCCCAAAGGTTTCTTTTTAACATTATCGGCAAGATTAACATCCAAATAACAATTCTTCAATGGTGGCAAGTCAAGCATATCATAAATCTTTTTAGGCATAACAGAAATATTTGCACCAAGATCACATAAAGCATTACATTCAAAGTCATTGAATTTCATTTTAATGATGGGCTCCCAACCATC
Organism: Lolium rigidum; assembly: GCF_022539505.1. NCBI lineage: Eukaryota > Viridiplantae > Streptophyta > Magnoliopsida > Poales > Poaceae > Lolium > Lolium rigidum. The sequence continues at coordinate 346,208,992 of NC_061514.1, read as the reverse complement.
TTCTAACTTTCTAGGAATAGAAGTTTCAAGTTTTAGTTTCTCTTCTCTAGCTTTTATGAGAGCATTTGTAATATGTTTTGTAAAGGCTAAATTTATAGCACTAGCATTGGGGCTTTTAGCAAGTTTTTGTAAGAACTTTATAACTTCAGAGATGTGGCAATCATCAAAATCTAAATCATTATGAGCTACAGCAATGGGATCATTGTTCCCAAGGTTGGAAAAAATTTCAGCAGTTTTATCACAAGCGGTTTAGTCGAGTTTTAGCAATTTCAGGCAGTTTTGTACGCTTTGCACTAGGAGTAGAAACATTGCCAACACCAATTATTTTACCATTGATAGTAGAAGGTGCAGCAACATGTGATGAATTAGCATTACTAGTGGTGGTAATAGTCCAAACTTTAGCTACATTATTCTCTCTAGCTAGTTTTTCATTTTCTTCTCTATCCCACCTAGCACGCAGTTCAGCCATTAATCTTATATTCTCATTAATTCTAACTTGAATGGCATTTGCTGTAGTAGTAATCTTATTATCAATATCATTATTAGGCATAACTTTCAACTTTAAAAGATTAACATCGGAGGCAAGTCTATCAACTCTAGAAGCAATAGTATCAATTTTATCAAGCTTTTCCTCAACAGATTTGTTAAAAGCAGTTTGTGTACTAATAAATTCTTTAAGCATGGCTTCAAGACCAGAGGGTACATTCCTATTATTATTGTAAGAATTCCCATAAGAATTACCATAACCATTACCATTAGCGAAGGATATGGCCTATAGTTATTACCAGAGTTGTTCCTATAAGCATTGTTGTTGATATTATTGTTTTTAATGAAATTCACATCAACATTTTCTTCTTGAGCAACCAATGAAGCTAAAGGAACATTATTTGGATCAACATTAGATCTACCATTCACAAGCATAGACATAATCACATCAATCTTATCACTCAAGGAAGAGGTTTCTTCAACGAATTTACCTTCTTACCTTGTGGAGCTCTTTCACGTGTGCCATTCAGAGTAATTTATCATCATATCATCAAGAAGTTTTGTAGCCGCCCCCAATGTGATGGACATAAAGGTACCTCCAGCAGCTGAATCCAATAAATTCCGCGAAGAAAAATTTAGTCCTGCATAGAAGGTTTGGATAATCATCCAAGTAGTCGAGTCCATGGGTTGGGCAATTCTTTACCAAAGTTTTCATTCTCTCCCATGCTTGAGCAACATGTTCAGTATCTAATTGCTTAAAATTCATTATGCTACTTCTCAAAGATATAATTTTAGCGGGAGGATAATATCTACCAATAAAAGCATCCTTGCATTTAGTCCATGAATCAATACTATTCTTAGGCAAAGATAGCAACCAATCTTTAGCTCTTCCTCTTAATGAGAAAGGAAACACTTTCAATTTAATAATATCACCATCTACATCTTTATACTTTTGCATTTCACAAAGTTCAACAAAATTATTGAGATGGGCAGCGACATCATCGGAACTAGCACCGAGAAAATTGTTCTCTCATAACCAAATTCAGTAAAGCAGGTTTAATTTCAAAGAATTCCATCTGTAGTAGCAGGTGGAGCAATAGGTGTGCATAGGAAATCATTATTATTTGCATTTGTGAAGTCACACAATTTAGTATTTTCATGGTTGGCCATTTTAGCAACAGTAAATAAAGCAAACTAGATAAAGTAAATGCAAGTAACTAAATTTTTTTTTGTGTTTTTTGATATAGAGAGCAAGACAGTAAATAAAGTAAAACTAGCAACTAATTTTTTTGTGTTTTGATTTAGTGCAGCAAACAAAGTAGTAAATAAAATAAAGCAAGACAAAAACAAAGTAAAGAGATTGAGAAGTGGAGACTCCCCTTGCAGCGTGTCTTGATCTCCCCGGCAACGGCGCCAGAAATTTAGCTTGATACGCGTGGATGCACACGTCCGTTGGGAACCCCAAGTGGAAGGTATGATGCGTATAGAAGCAAGTTTCCCTCAGTATGAAACCAAGGTTTAATCGAACCAGTAGGAGCCAAGAAGCACGTTGAAGGTTGATGGTCGCGAAATGTGATGCGGCGCAACACCAGGGATTCCGGCGCCAACGCGGAACCTGCACAACACAACCCAAGTACTTTGCCCCAACGAAACAGTGAGGTTGTCAATCTCACCGGCTTGCTGTAACAAAGGATTAAACGTATCGAGTGGAAGATGTTTGCAACGAAAACAGTAAAACAAGTAGATTGTATGCTATGTAAAGAATAGGACCGGGGTCCACAGTTCACTAGAGGTGTCTCTCCCATAAGATAAAGCATGTTGGGTGAACAAATTACAGTCGGGCAATTGACAAATAGAGAAAGGCATAACAATGCATATACATGACATGATAAATATAGTGAGATTTAATTGGGCATTACGACAAAGAACATAGACCGCCATCCAACTGCATCTATGCCTAAAAAGTCCACCTTCAGGTTATCGTCCGAACCCCCTCCAGTATTAAGTTGCAAAGCAACAGACAATTGCATTAAGTATGGTGCGTAATGTAATCAACAACTACATCCTTAGACATAGCATCAATGTTTTATCCCTAGTGGCAACAGCACATCCACAACCTTAGAACTTTCATCCATCGTCCCGGATTCAATGGAGGCATGAACCCACTATCGAGCATAAATACTCCCTCTTGGAGTTAAGAGTAAAAACTTGGCCGAGCCTCTACTAATAACGGAGAGCATGCAAGATCATAAACAACACATGAACAATAGATTGATAATCACCATAATCATAGTACTCTCTATCCATCGGATCCCGACAAACACAACATATAGAATTACATATAGATGATCTTGATCATGTTAGGCAGCTCACAAGATCTAACAATGAAGCACAACAAGGAGAAGACGACCATCTAGCTACTGCTATGGACCCATGGTCCAGGGGTGAACTACTCACTCATCACTCCGGAGGCGACCATGGCGGTGTAGAGTCCTCCGGGAGATGAATCCCCTCTCCGGCAGGGTGCCGGAGGCGATCTCCGAATCCCCCGAGATGGGATTCGCGGCGGCGGCGTCTCCGTAAGGTTTTCCGTATCGTGGCTCTCGGTATCGGGGGTTTCGCGACGGAAGCTTTAAGTAGGCGGAGGGTCAACGCGAGGGGCCACACGAGGGGCCCGGGGGATAGGGCCGCGCGGCCAAGGGCTCGGCCGCGCCGGCCACCCCCTGGCTGCCTCGTGGCCCCACTTCGTTAGGTCTTCGGTCTTCTGGAAGCTTCGTGCAAAAATAGGACCCTGGGCGAAAGTTTTGTCCAATTCCGAGAATATTTCTTTACTAGGATTTCTGAAACCAAAAACAGCAGAAAACAGCAACTGGCTCTTCGGCATCTTGTTAATAGGTTAGTTCCAGAAAATGCATAAATATGACATATAATGTGCATAAAACATGTAGGTATCATCAATAAAGTAGCATGGAACATAAGAAATTGTCGATACGTTGGAGACGTATCAAAGGACTTCGAGAAGAAGCTGGTAAGGATAGTCTATATTATTGCGCTGATCTTATTAGGCAATGATGCCAAATGGGCTAACCTTAAGTTCCTTTGCCTGAAGGATGATGACTTGAAGGCTAGTTCTACGGCTGGCCCGTCGTCCCAGGGGTCGACGGAACCTTGGGACATGCCTTTCAACAGGACGACGAACAAATACAAGAACATGGACATGACCAAGCCGCCGACGTCGGCTGGCCGTGTGTCCAGCTTTCGCACAAGTATGAAGCTATCCGAGTACTATGGATCGGATGCCAAGACGAGAAAGCAGGAGAGGAGGTCGTCGTCTAAGGATAAATCTGAGGTTCAGGAGCTGAAGAAGAAGGTGGAGTCACTAGAGAAGCTGGTGGCCGAAAAGCCTACGGAGAACACCAAGCTGATGAACAAGTTATTGGACGAGAAGATCCGACAGATCATCCCCCCTGGGTTGATGGAGGGGTTAGCTGCTTGGAATGCGGGAGGTCAAGTGGGGCCGATACATGTGCCCAGCATCAGCGGCAGCAACTCAAGCTTCCACGTGTCGCCGACGCTGCCACTCCACCCGACGCCGCCGCTCCACCCGCTGTCGCCGCTCCAACTGGTCGCATCAACGCCCACAGCCGACGCCCTTGTATCGACAGTAGCCGAGATCGACGCCATCCAGAAGGTAAACTCGTTAGTTAGTCCTCCGTGTCATCTTCTTTAACTATATATGCCTTTCATGACTGCCATCTCACGATGCCCAACATGGCGCCCCTGACTCAGGACGAACCTTGCATACTCCTGCATACGGTGGAGCCCGACGGCAAGTTGATGGAAGTTGCTAGCGGCCTTGTCATGGCTTCCCGCGGTATGCACAACGCTAGATTGGCGGAAGACGTGGTGAAGGTCAAGTTGGTACTGGTAGTGCCCAGGTACCGCTACATCATCCCCCTATCAACCTCCAGGCATAGACGAGGGCGACGTTTTGTCCCTTCGGGATTGCACCTCATGGCTTATGAAATGGCCGAAGAACCAGATTCGTCTGGGGGTCTTCCGAGTGCTAGGAACAGCACCGGCGCCACCTCCCCTATCATCCGGCCCAAGATCGCCCTCACAGACAACACCCTTAAGGAAACGGCGGTTGCCTCCCCCACTACCCAGAAGGAACCGGCGGTCGCCGCCGCCACCTGGAAGGAACCAGCGACCGCCGCCGCTACCCGGAAGGAATCGGCGATCGCGGCCACCACCACACGCCACCAACAGCTGTTGGAAACACTACCGCAATGACTGTCGACCAGACGCAAGGTACGCCAAGCGGCGGCATTGCAACCGCCACCACCTAAGGTCCATGACATGGCGCCACTTGATGGCAACGATGGAGATGATGATGACGACATTGATGCCTACATCAACACTGGCGCCTGCAGCCAAGATATGTACATGCCTCCTATGGATGAAGAAGCCTTCCGCACTCACGGCGATCAACTTGGTCATCCCACTATAGTCACGAAGCAGCGCCTGACCTCACGGGTGTTTCTCAAGACACTCCTCCGGAGGCTGGTAATCCAGCTCAAGTCAAGCCTGCTACCGTTTTCAGCCCTAACACGCTACGTAAGACGATCATCGGGGAGCCCCCCAAATCAACCCCAGCAGTACCCCAAGCAACCCTAGAAGCACCAACAGCACCCAAAGAAACACCAGCAGCACCCGAAGCACCACCATCAGCACCACCAGCACCCAAGCAACCCCAGTAGGTCAGGTGAAGAAGGCAAGGAAGAGAGGAGCCAAGAAGGGCGCATCTTTGAGCCAGCCTGCTCCTAAGAGGATCCGGGCCGACGACATGGTACCACCGACACCGGATGGCTTGCCCCAGTGTCATGAAGCTGGTAAACCGATACTGCCTAAGGACATGGAACACCTTGCAAGTGGACTAATGCTCCCTTTGCAGCACATTATTCGTTGTCTAGAGGGCGTCCTTCTTCAAGACAAGGATACAAATTACCCGGTGTTCTCGGTCAAGGTGCCAAAAGACCCGAACTTCGTCCATGAAGACCCCGCGGATATCTTCTTCATAGCGTTCGAGGACGTCTTCAATCTGTTTCACTGGAAACGGCTCGACTATAACTTGGTCCGCCTATACGCGATCAATCTTCAGATGAAGATCAACAGAGAGAGACCCCCCACATCGCGGTAGCGGATCCCTACTACATGCGCGATAGCTAGCTCCAAGAATGCTCAAGGACACGGACCAAGGCGGTGCAGTACCTCGAGAGCTTCATGCTCATGAACAAAGAGAATAACACCATTCTTCTGCCTGTCTTTCCCGAGTAAGTACACATCCGCTCACGGCCGTCGTAACTTATGCTTTCTTATATATTTCTTCCATTGCCGATCATTTCCAACATTCCATTTAAATTGCATGTGTTGAGCAGGGACAAATACTGCACACTCGTCATCCTTTGCCCGAAGTGGTCACTAGCCCAGTATTTCGACTCATCGAATACGATGACGAAGAAAGACTACAGCAGAATAAGGGGTGTTCTCGATGAGGCTATCCTTGACTACTCCAAAAATGAAGGCACCTTCGACATGAAGGGGCAATTTTTTTAGGTCGGACACTAAAAAGCTCGGGTTCAAGCATGTGATCGACTTCCCTTGCATCAAGCAGCTAGTTGGCAGCATTAAGGAGGCCTTCTATGTCCTCCATCACCTTAAAGGGTTTGTCAAGGATGAAGAGATGATGTGTCTGCCACCTAGTAAGCGAGATCCCAGTAAAATGGCGGGGGAGATCAACGATGATGATCTTAGAGAAGACTTCCTCGCATCCAAGTAAAACTATCATAAATTATCATATAAGATGTATCCAACGGATCAGGGCTCTTACACCAACTCAGAGGGTTGTGTAAGAGGGATATCGAAGAACACGTACATAGACAGGGTGATGGAAGGACGTGGACGACGAAGGGCTTGTACATACCGTTCCCTGAGCCGCTCAAGAAGACATCTCGTTGACCGAGGCCGGTGTGTCTAGCATTACTTTGAATCGATGGACAATGTGTATTGTGTTGTATACTAAACTTTCTTAATTTTCTCGAAACGGTCGTTGTTGTTGGACTTCAATTACTATTGTAGTCGTTGTCGTTGAACTTGATTACTTATGTGATACCGATGCTATATGTCTTTTAGGTTTATTATTATTTCCTTGCTTTAATTCTTGTGAATATGTATGCATGTGAACCCTCTAACTCTTTCCCTTGCATTATATACTAATATGCCTTGTGTCCATAGAGACGACGTACTACGTCGTGTTCGAGGGGTGGGTTCCAGGAGTGTACGAGGAGTGGGAGGACTGCAAGAAATAGGTGCACAAGTTCAGCGGCAACTGCTACAAAGGGTACCCGACTAGACACGAGGTGGTTGCCAAGTGGAGGAAGCACCAGTCGAACAAGAGCAAGATGAAGATGAAGACCTTCCTTGTGCTCTCGCTCTTGCTCACCATCGTCGCGGCGATACTATGTTTCACCTAGTGTAGGCAGCGGCCGGTGTCACTTCATTTGTATCTAGAGATGATGAACTTAATTAATTTGCATGGATTATGAGTTGTATGGAGCTATATGTATAACTCGATCGGGCTCTAAGTAATGTGATGAGGATGTATAATGTTGCTATGTTATATATGTCCATATTATATCTGTATATAACATGTATACTATGTATAAAACCTGTATAATACACCAGGCAGTACAAAATTGAGTATACATGTACATTATTCTGTGGCGCATCAAAATTTAATTCAGTGGCACACCTATTTCTGTGGCGCACCTGTAACGTATGCGCCACAGAACCTCTTATTTATGTGGCGCACTATCCCTAGTGCGACACAGAATACCTTAATTCGGTGGCGCATGGGCCGGTGCGCCACAGAAACCTTATTTTTGTGGTGAAGTTTCTGTGGTGCACCGCCCATGCGCCACAGAATGTGTTTTTGGTGCGCCACTAACGAGGCTTTTCCTACTAGTTCTACGCATGCTTCTATTCTTGTAGACAGGTTTGAGCCTCCAAGTGAAGAGGTTTGTAGAACAGCATCAAGTTTCCCTTAAGCGGATCACCCAAGGTTTATCGAACTCAGAGAGGTAGAGGTCAAATATATCCCCCTCAAGCAACCCTGTAATTACGATACAAGAAGTCTCTTGTGTCCCCAACACACCCAATACACTTGTCAGGTTTATAGGTGCACTAGTTCGGCGAATAGATAGTGAAATACAAGTAATATGGATGATTATGAGTGGTAATTGCAATCTGAAATAAAAATGGCAGCAAGCAAACATGTAGCAGAACTGGTTGGACACGGTGTTTCAATGCTTGGAAACAAGGCCTAGGGATCATACTTTCACTACCTAGTGGACACTCTCAACAATGATATTATAGTTGAATACATAAATATTATCTATTCACTACGCTACTCTGAACCACTCTCCAGTTGGATAACAAACACAAATTCACCGTGTAGGGCTGCATAAGCACTCCTTACAGTTCGCGTTCCCAATCTATGGACGCCCCACGCTATCACTTTGAGCATACAAAGATGGTACTAACTAAACACCACAATTCATAAGTATTTCTGTAAATTAAGCTTAAAAGACACACACACGGTATGCACACTGTCACCTTCACACCGTGGGACAAGGTGTCTCCGGAGATCATATAATAAAACCACTTGAGTAGCATAATAGTTGAAGAATAACATCTACTTATTCAACTAGATTACAAAGCTCATGATCACATAAATATCATACCATGGGAGAGAAAGATCGACCACATAGCTACCGGTAAAGCCCTCAGCCTCGGGGGAGAACTACTCCCTCCTCACCATGGGAGTCAACAACAACGATGAAGATGGCGGTGGAGTCTATGGAGATGGCTCCGGGGGCAATTCCCTGTCCCGGCAGGGTGCCGGAACAGAGACTTCTGTCCCCCGAAACTTGTCTTCGATGGCGGCAGAGCTACATAACTTTTCGTGGATGGAGGCTAGATGATTTAGGGTTTTCGCGTCGGGGGGATTCTTATAGGCGGAAGGGCGAGGTCGGGGGCGCCGGGGGGCCCCACACCACCCCTAGGCACGGCCAGGGGGCAGGCCGTGCTAAGGCATGGTGTGCCTCCCCTGGTGCCCTCCTCCGTCTCTGCTTTGGACTCCGTCCTCGTGTCGGGAAAAATAGGAGGTTTGGCTTTTATTTTGTCCAATTCCGAGAATATTTCATGTACAACTTTTCTGAAATACAAAGCAGCGGAAAACAGGAACTGGCACTGTGGCGCACCAAACATTGGTGTTATGGGTTTTTGCATATTTTTTCTTTGACTAATTACTCTAAATATACAAAGATTTTCAGTTTAAAATCAGCATCATTAAAAAGTTTTATCAATATGAATCCAACGATATAAATTACATAAAATATAATTAAGATTTTTTGTTGCACAATTTGTTATGTCAAAGTTCGTCTTGGAATGCGCGTGCGCCTTATTCCATGGTCAAAGTTTGGTCAAGGTAGTAGAACCTATTCTCAATTTTTTTGTTACTCTCTCTCTCTCCCTATCCCCCTCTCTCTCTATCAACAACATGCAAGGGTGGCTCCGACAACACGCAAGGGTGGCTCCGTTGGTCTCGCGCCAAGCATATTGTATTGCGACGCGACATGTATTCATGTCTCTGCTCAGAGTATGCTTCATTGTAAACTCTAATTATTACGGGTCACATGCCTGTTCAGAAATTCATTGTTGCCAGCTGCGAATCGATACGACAAGAAAAATCGTGGGTGTTCTTGGTCAAACATTTTGCAGATATCCTAGGCTAGAGACTAGCTTATAGTACAGAGAAGAGCAAAGACTATAATAAATATTGAATCAATTGAGGAGCGTGATACGTCTCCAACGTATCTATAATTTCTTATGTTCCATGCTAGTTTTATGACAATACCTACATGTTTTGTTCACACTTTATGATGTTTTGATGCATTTTCCGGCACTAACCTATTAACAAGATGCCGAAGCGCCAGTTCTTGTTTTCTGCTGTTTTTGGTTTCAGAAATCCTACACAGGAAATATTCTCGGAATTGGACGAAACAAAAGCCCACGGTCTTATTTTTCCACGGAGTTTCCAGAAGACCGAAGAGGAGACGGAGTGGGGCCACGAGGTCGGGACCCCATAGGGCGGCGCGGCCAGCATGGGTCCCGCGCCGCCATATGGTGTGGGGCCCCCGTGTGCCCCCCTGCGCTGCCCTTCCGCCTACTTAAACTCTCCGTCGCGAAAATCCTAGTACCGAGAGCCACGATACGAGAAAAGTTACTGAGATGCCGCCGCCGCCAATCCCATCTCGGGGGATTCTAGAGATCGCCTCCGGCACCCTGCCGGAGAGGGGAATCATCACCGGAGGGCTCTACATCACCATGCCCGCCTCCGGACTGATGCGTGAGTAGTTCATCCTTGGACTATGGGACCATAGCAGTAGCTAGATGGTTGTCTTCTCATCTTGTGCTATCATGTTTAGATCTTGTGAGCTGCCTAACATGATCAAGATCATCTATTTGTAATGCTACATGTTGTGTTTGGTGGGATCCGATGAATATAGAATACTATGTCAAGTTGATTATTGATCTATCATATATGTGTTGTTTATGTTCTTGCATGCTCTCCATTGCTAGTAGAGGCTCTGGCCAAGTTGATACTTGTAACTCCAAGAGGAAGTATTTATGCTCGATAGTGGGTTCATGCCTCCATTGAATCTGGGACGATGACGGAAAGTTCTAAGGTTGTGGATGTGCTGTTGCCACTAGGGATAAAACATCGATGCTTTGTCTAAGGATATTTGTGTTGATTACATTACGCACCATACTTAATTCAATTGTCTGTTGTTTGCAACTTAATACTGGAAGGGGTGCGGATGCTAACCTGAAGATGGACTTTTTAGGCATAGATGCATGCTGGATGGTGGTCTATGTTCTTTGTCGTAATGCCCTGATTAAATCTCATAGTGATCATCATGATATGTATATGAATCTTTATTTGTCAATTGTCCACCTGTAATTTGTTCACCCAGCATGCTATTTATCTTGTTGGAGAGACACCACTAGTGAACTGTGGACCCCGGTCCATTCTTTTACATCTGAAATACAATCTACTGCAATCTCTGTTCTCTGTTGTTCTTCGCAAACAAACATCATTATCCACACCATACGTTTAATCCTTTGTTTTCAGCAAGCCGGTGAGATTGACAACCTCACTGTTAAGTTGGGGCAAAGTACTGTGATTGTGTTGTGCAGGTTCCACGTTGGCGCCGAAATCACTGGTGTTGCGCCGCACTACACTCCTCCACCAACAACCTTCACGTGGCCTTCATCTCCTACTGGTTTGATAACCTTGGTTTCTTACTGAGGGAAAACTTGCTGTTGTACGCATCACACCTTCCTCTTGGGGTTCCCAACGGACGTGTGCTTCACGCGTTATCAAGCTCTGTTTCTGGCGCCGTTGCCGGGGAGATCAAGACACGCTGCAAGGGGAGTCTCTCACATCCAATCTCTTTACTATGTTTATTGTCTTGCTTTACTTTATTTTATTTTCTGTCTTGTTTGCTTTATATCAAAAACACAAAAAAATAGTTGCTTAACTTTACTTTATTTTCTATCTTGTTTGCTCTAAAACAAAAACACAAAAAAATTAGTTACTTGTTTTTACTTTATTCTGTTTGCTTAGTTTACTTTTACTACTGTTAAAATGAATACTCCTGAAAATACTAAGTTGTGTGATTTCACTAGCACAAATAATAATGATTTTATAAGTGCTCCTATTGCTCCACCTGCCACTACAGCAGAGTTTTATGAAATCAAACCTGCTTTACTGAATCTTGTTATGAGAGAGCAATTTTCTGGTGTTAGTACTGATGATGCTGCTGCCCATCTTAATAATTTTGTTGAACTTTGTGAAATGCAAAAGTATAAGGATATAGATGGTGATATTATAAAACTGAAACTGTTTTCCTTTCTCCTTAAGAGGAAGAGCTAAAGATTGGTTGCTATCTTTGCCTAAAAATAGTATTGATTCATGGACTAAATGTAAAGATGCTTTTATTGGTAAATATTATCCCCCTGCTAAGACTATATCTTTGAGAAGTAGCATAATGAATTTTAAGCAATTTGATAATGAACATGTTGCTCAAGCAAGGGAGAGAATGAAATCTTTGGTAAAGAATTGCCCTACCCATGGACTAACTACTTGGATGATCATCGAAACCTTTTATGCAGGATTGAATTTTTCCTCGAGGAACCTATTCGATTCAGCTGCTGGAGGTACTTTTATGTCCATCACCTTAGGCGACGCAACAAAGCTTCTTGATGATATGATGATCAATTACTCTGAATGGCACACTGAAATAACTCCTCAAGGTAAGAAGGAAAATTCTGTTGAAGAAACCTCTTCTTTGAGTGACAAGATTGATGTTATTATGTCTATGCTTGTTAATGGTAGGACTCATGTTGATCCTAATAATGTTCCTTTAGCTTCATTGGTTTCTCAAGAAGAGCATGTTGATGTGAATTTCATTAAGAATAATAATTTCAACAACAATGCTTATAGGAATAATTATGGTAACAACAACTATAGGCCATATCCTTCTAATAATGGTAGTGGTTATGGTAATTCCTATGGTAATTCTTACAAAAATAATAAGAGTGTACCCTCTGGTCTTGAAGTCATGCTTAAAGAATTTATTAGTACACAAACTGCTTTTAACAAATCTGTTGAGGAAAAGCTTGGTAAAATTGATGTTGTTGCTTCTAAGGTTGATAGTCTTGCTCTTGATGTTGATCTTTTAAAACTGAAAGTTATGCCTGATGAAGTTAAAGATACTAATTTTTCTAAAACAAATGCTATCCAAGTTCCAATTAATGATAATATTAGAATGTTGGCCGAATTGCATGCTAGGTGGGATAGAGAAGAAAAAGAAAAACTTGCTAAAGAGAATAATGTAGCTAAAGTTTGGACTATTAACACCACTAGTAATGTTGATTCTTCACATGTTGCTAAACCTCCTACTATCAATGGTAAAATAATTGGTGTTGGCAATGTTTCTACTCCTAGTACAAAGCGTGCAAAATTGCCTGAAACTGCTGAAACTGTTTGTGATAATAGTGCTGAAATTTTTCGAATGTCGTAGATCATAATGGTTTAGATTTTGATGATTGTCATATTACTGAAGTTATAAAGTTCTTAAAAAACTTGCTAGAAGTCCTAATGCTAGTGCTATAAATTTAGCCTTTACAAAACATATCACAAATGCTCTCATTAAAGCTAGAGAAGAGAAATTAAAACTTGAAGCTTCTATTCCTAGGAAGTTGGAAGATGGTTGGGAGCCCATCATTAAGATGAAAGTCAATGATTTTGATTGTAATGCTTTATGTGATCTTGGTGCAAGTATTTCTGTTATGCCTAAGAAAATTTATCATATGCTTGACTTGCCACCATTGAAAAATTGTTATTTGGATGTTAATCTTGCTGATAATTCCATAAAGAAACCTTTGGGGAGGATTGATAATGCTCGCATTACGGTTAACAATAACCTTGTACCCGTTGATTTTGTTGTCTTGGATATCGAATGCAATGCATCTTGTCCTATTGTCTTGGGAAGACCCTTTTCTTCGAACTGTTGGTGTTGTTATTGATATGAAAGAAGGAAATATTAAGTATCAATTCCCTCTCAAGAAAGGTATGGTACACTTTCCTAGAAAGAGAATGAAGTTGCCTTTTGATTCTATTATTAGAACAAATTATGATGTTGATGCTTCTTCTCTTGATGTTACTTGATTCGCACTTTCTGCGCCTAGCTGAAAGGCGTTAAAGAAAAAGCACTTCTTGGGAGATAACCCATGGTTTTATTTTACTACTGTTTTGTTGAGTCTTGGAAGTTGTTACTACTGTAGCAACCTCTCCTTATCATGTTTTTGTGCCAAGTAAAGTCTCTATAGTAAGGTTGATACTAGATTTGGATTTCTGTGCAGAAACAGATTTGCTGTCTGTCACGAATTCGCGTCCTTCTCTCTGTAGAAGAATCAAAAAAATCTGCCAATTTACGTGCGTGATCCTCAGATATGTATGCAACTTTCATTAGTTTTGAGTTTTTCCATCTGAGCAAGCTAAGTGCCTCAGAAAAATTCGTCTTTACGGACTGTTCTGTTTTGACAGATTCTGCCTTTTTATTTCGCATTGCCTCTTTTGCTATGTTGAATGGATTTCTTTGTTCCATTAACTTTCAGTAGCTTTGTGCAATGTCCAGAAGTGTTAAGAATTATTGTTTCACCTCTGAATATGTGAATTTTTGATTATGCACTAACCCTCTAATAAGTTTGCTTAAAGTTTGGTGTGGAGGAAGTTTTTAAGGGTCAAGAGAAGAGGATGATACAATATGATCAAGAAGAGTGAAAAGTCTAAGCTTGGGGATGCCCCCATGGTTCATCCCTGCATATTTCAAGAAGACTCAAGCATCTAAGCTTGGGGATGCCCAAGGCATCCCCTTCTTCATCGACAACTTATCAGGTCACTTCTAGTGAAACTATATTTTTATTCCATCACATCTTATGTTCTTTACTTGGAGTGTCTGTTTATTTTTGTTTTTGTTTGAATAAATTTGGATCCCACAATCCTTGTATTGGAGATATACATGCTCCGCTTTTTCATATTGAACACTTGTGTTCTTAGTTATGCTTTAATGTTCATGGCGAAGGCTGAAAACTGCTTCGTTAATTGCTATTTGGTTGGAGTCAGAAAATGCTTCATATGGTTTTGAATAATTTGATACTTGGCAATTGTTTTGAGCTCTCATAGATCATGTTTAAGCTCATGCATCATGTAGTTTAAATCTATTAGTGGAGAACTACCATAGAGCTTGTGTAAATTTGGTTTGCATGATTGGTCTCTCTAAGGTCTAGATATTTTCTGGTAAAAGTGTTTGAACAACAAGGAAGACAGTGTAGAGTCTTATAATTCTTGCAATATGTTCTTGTGTAAGTTTTGCTGTACATGTTCATACTTGTGTTTGCTTCAAAGAAACTTGCTAGCCAAAGCCTTGTACTGAGAGGAAATGCTTCTCGTGCATCCAAACACCTTGAGCCAAAACCCATGCCATTTGTGTCCACCATAACTACCTATGTGTGGTATTTTTCTGCCATTCCAAAGTAAATTACTTGAGTGCTACCTTTAAAATTTAATTCCTTTGTCTTTACAATATATAGCTCATGGGAAAATAGCTTAAAAACTATTGTGGTGATGAATATGTAGCTATGTATCTTAGTTCTTATAAATTGCTTGTTGAGCGTAACCATGTTTCTGGGGACGCCATCAACTTTTTACACCTTTGTTGAATATCATGTGAGTTGCTATGCATGTTTTGTCTTGTCTGAAGTAAGGGTGATTTATCATGATCAAATGGTTTGAGTATGCATATTGTTAGAGAAGAACATTGGGCCGCTAACCAAAGCCATGTATCATGGTGGAAGTTTTCAGTTTGGACATTAATCCTCAATATCTTATGAGAATATTATCTGTTGTTGTTGAATGCTTATGCATTAAAGAGGAGTCCATTATCTGTTTTCTATGTTGTCCCGGTATGGATGTCCTTAGTTGAGATCTATCAAAAACGAGAAATCAAATGTGATTTATCTCCTTGGACCTTTGTACAGGCGGCATAGAGGTACCCCTTTGTGACACTTGGTTGAAACATATGTTATGCAATGATAATCCATGTAAATCCAAGCTAATTAGGACAAGGTGCGGGCACTATTGGTATTCGATGCATGAGGCTTGCACCTTGTAGGAAGTTTTATGCATAACACATATGAATTATTACTACCGTTGACAAAATTGTTTCTATGTTTTCAAAATAAAAGCTCTAGCGCAAAAATAGTAATCCATGCTTCCCTCTGCGAAGGGCCTTTCTTTTACTTTATGTTGAGTCAGTTTACCTACTTCTTTCTATCTTAGAAGCAAACACTTGTGTCAAATGTGTGCATTGATTCTTATATGTTTACTTATTGCACTTGTTATATTACTTTATGTTGACAATTATCCATGAGACATACATGTTACAAGTTGAAAGCAATTGCTGAAACTTAATCATCCTTTGTGTTGCTTCAAAACCTTCTACTTTGAATCTATTGCTTTATGAGTTAGCTCTTATGCAAGTCTTTTTGATACTTGTCTTGAAAGTACTATTCATGAAAAGTTTTGCTATATGATTCGGTTGTTTAGTCATTATCTTTTGTTAGCAATCTATTGCTTCGAATCACTCCGTTCATCTCATATGCTTTACAATAATGTTGATCAAGATTATGATGGTAGCATGTCACTTCGTAAATTATTGTTTTTATCGTTTACCTACTCGAGGGCGAGTAGGAACTAAGCTTGGGGATGCTTGATACGTCTCCAATGTATCTATAATTTCTTATGTTCCATGCTAGTTTTATGACAATACCTACATGTTTTTTTCACACTTTATGATGTTTTGATGCATTTTCCGGCACTAACCTATTAACAAGATGCCGAAGCGCCAGTTCCTGTTTTCTGCTGTTTTTGGATTCAGAAATCCTACACAGGAAATATTCTCGGAATTGGACGAAACAAAAGTCCATGGTCTTATTTTTCCACGGAGTTTCCAGAAGACCGAAGAGGAGACGGAGTGGGGCCACGAGGTGGGGACCCCATAGGGCGGCGCGGCAAGCATGGGGCCCGCGCCGCCATATGGTGTGGGGCCCCCGTGTGCCCCCCTGCGCTGCCCTTCCGCCTACTTAAACTCTCCGTCGCGAAAATCCTAGTACCGAGAGCCACGATACGAGAAAAGTTACTGAGACGCCGCCGCCGCCAATCCCATCTCGGGGATTCCGGAGATCGCCTCCGGCACCCCGCCGGAGAGGGGAATCATCACCGGAGGGCTCTACATCACCATGCCCGCCTCCGGACTGATGCGTGAGTAGTTCATCCTTGGACTATGGGTCCATAGCAGTAGCTAGATGGTTGTCTTCTCCTCTTGTGCTATCATGTTTAGATCTTGTGAGATGCCTAACATGATCAAGATCATCTATTTGTAATGCTACATGTTGTGTTTGGTGGGATCCGATGAATATGGAATACTATGTCAAGTTGATTATTGATCTATCATATATGTGTTGTTTATGTTCTTGCATGCTCTCCGTTGCTAGTAGAGGCTGCGGCCAAGTTGATACTTGTAACTCCAAGAGGGAGTATTTATGCTCGATAGTGGGTTCATGCCTCCATTGAATCTCGGACAGGTGACGTAAAGTTCTAAGGTTGTGGATGTGTTGTTGCCACTAGGGATAAAACATCGATGCTTTGTCTAAGGATATTTGTGTTGATTACATTACGCACCATACTTAATGCAATTGTCCGTTGTTTGCAACTTAATACTCGGAAGGGGTGCGGATGCTAACACTGAAGGTGGACTTTTTAGGCATAGATGCATGCTTGGATGGCGGTCTATGTTCTTTGTCGTAATGCCCTGATTAAATCTCATAGTGATCATCATGGTATGTATATGAATCTTTATTTGTCAATTGCCCACCTATAATTTGTTCACCCAGCATGCTATTTATCTTATTGGAGAGACACCACTAGTGAACTATGGACCCCGGTACATTCTTTTACATCTGAAATACAATCTACTGCAATCTCTGTTCTCTGTTGTTCTTCGCAAACAAACATCATTCTCCACACCATACGTTTAATCCTTTGTTTTCAGCAAGCCGGTGAGATTGACAACCTCACTGTTAAGTTGGGGCAAAGTACTGTGATTGTGTTGTGCAGGTTCCACGTTGGCGCCGGAATCACTGATCTTGCGCCGCACTACACTCCTCCACCAACAACCTTCACGTGGCCTTCATCTCCTACTGGTTCGATAACCTTGGTTTCTTACTGAGGGAAAACTTGCTGCTGTACGCATCACACCTTCCTCTTGGGGTTCCCAACGGACGTGTGCTTCACACGTTATCAGAGTGCGGCGGTGACACCGTGTTGACCCCCGCCGCAGCCACCAGAACCACGGAACCACCACCCCCGCCGATCTCCACCACTGCCGGCGGACGCCGAGTAGCATCAGCGGATCGTTTCCAGGTGAGAGGAGAGAAAAGACAAAGTATATATTACATAAGATACCCACACATATTGTAATGAGAAATACAATGAAATTGTTTTATACAAATCATGCATAAGATCTGGAAATACAGTACTCTGCATTCATATATCTTGCGCAATACATATCGAGCTAGCCAAGAATGGCTTTATACAAACAAAACACTACAACATAATACGGAGTACTAATAATATGACTGCTACAGGGAGAACGGAAACCGCAACGCGGATTCGGCAGAGGGTAAACCCTAGAGATTAACTATGAAGAAGATACACCACAGAGAGATAAACACCTACATAGACTAGATAAGCTCCACGATAGGCCCAATCACCGGCTGGTTGGGGTTGTGCATACAAGACTCGTGCACCCTTGCGCATTCTAGGAGAGTGTCGCCAACAAGGTAGACATGGCCATGGAGAGCTGCATCATCTACCGGGTACCTGAATTCGGCGTACAGAACATGGCAGCCTTGGCCGCCCCAACGGAAGCGATACAAGCCCAGGTCCAGGAATATCGCGTTGAGGAGAGCAGTAGCAGCATCGAACAAAAGGACATGGCTACCGTTGGGATAAATCCGGATAACATTCCCTGTTGACGTCGGCTCTGGACCCAAGAACACCAAACCATGCAATGCCGCTGCCACCGCTTCCGCCATAGCAACACCTGGGGGACGAGTGGAAATGAACTTATCGCTGAGGAAAAAAGGAAAGGAAGCTAGTGCAGTGATACGTCTCCAACGTATCTATAATTTCTTATGTTCCATGCTAGTTTTATGACAATACCAACATGTTTTAGTCATACTTTATAATGTTTTTATGCATTTTCCGGAACTAACCTATTAACAAGATGCCGTAGTGCCAGTTCCTGTTTTCTGTTGTTTTTGGTTTCAGAAAAGTTAGTTTACAAATATTCTCGGAATTGGACGAAACAAAAGCCCACGGTCTTATTTTCCACGGAGGGTTCCAGAACACCGAAGAGGTGACGGAGTGGGGCCACGAGGCGGCCACCCCACAAGGCGGCGCGGCCAGGAGGGGGGCGTGCCTGCCTATGGGGTGGGCCCCTCGGGTGCCCCCCTGCGCTGCCCCTTCGCCCACTTAATCCCTCCGTCGCGAAAACCCTAGTACCGAGAGCCACGATACGGAAAAGTTACTGAGACACCGCCGCCGTCAAACCACATCTCGGGGGGTTCAGAAGATCGCCTCCGGCACCCTGCTGGAGAGGGGAATCATCACCGGAGGGCTCTACATCACCATGCCCGCCTCCAGACTGATGCGTGAGTAGTTCATCCTTGGACTACGGGTCCATAGCAGTAGCTAGATGGTTGTCTTCTCCTCTTGTGCTATCATGTTTAGATCTTGTGAGCTGCCTATCATGATCAGGATCATCTATTTGTAATGCTACATGTTGTGTTTGTTGGGATCCAATGAATATTGGATACTATGTCAAGTTGATTATTGATCTATCATATATGTGCTATTTATGTTCTTGCATGCTCTCCGTTGCTAGTAGAGGCTCTGGCCAAGTTGATACTTGTGACTCTAAGAGGGAGTATTTATGCTAGATAGTGGGCTCATGTCTCCATTGAATCTGGGGGAGTGACAGCAACCCCTAAGGTTGTGGATGTGCTGTTGCCAGTAGGGATAAAACATCAATGCTTTGTCTAAGGATATTTGTGTTTATTACATTACGCACCATACTTAATGCAATTGTCTGTTGTTTGCAACTTAATACTGGAAGGGGTGCGGATGCTAACCCTAAGGTGGACTTTTTAGGCATAGATGCATGCTGGATCGCGGTCTATGTTCTTTGTCGTAATGCCCTAGGTAAATCTGATAGTAGTCATCATGATATGTATATGAATCTCTATTCTGTCAATTGCCCAACTGTAATTTGTTCACCCAACATGCTATTTATCTTATTGGAGAGACACCACTAGTGAACTGTGGACCCCGGTCCATTCTTTTACATCTGAAATACAATCTACTGCAATCATTGTTCTCTATTGTTTTCTGCAAGTAAACATAATTCTCCACACCATACGTTTAATCCTTTGTTTTCAGCAAGCCGGTGAGATTGACAACCTCACTGTTAAGTTGGGGCAAAGTAGTTTGATTGTGTTGTGCAGGTTCCACGTTGGCGCCGGAATCACTGGTGTTACGCCGCACTACACTCCTCCACCAACATCCTTCACGTGGCCTTCATCTCCTACTGGTTCGATAAACCTTGGTTTCTTACTGAGGGAAAACTCGCTGCTGTACTCATCATACCTTCCTCTTGGGGTTCCCAACGGACGTGTGTTTTACCATCACAAGGAGCTGCCTACACGCTAGCAGCAACGTTTTCTGGCGCCGTTGCCGGGGAGATCAAGACAGGCTGCAAGGGGAGTCTCTCACAACCAATCTCTTTACTTTGTTTATTGTCTTGCTTTAGTTTATTTTCTGTCTTGTTTGCTTTCTTTATATCAAAAACACAAAAAAATTAGTTACTTGTTTTACTTTATTTGGTTTGCTTCATTACTGCTAAAATGGGTACTGCTGAGAATACTAAGTTGTGTGACTTCACTAGCACAAATAATAATGATTTTATATGCACTCCTATTGCTCCACCTACTACTACAGCAGAATTTTATGAAATTAAACCTGCTTTACTGAATCTTGTTATGAGCGAGCAATTTTCTGGTGTTAGTACTGATGATGCTGCTGCCCATCTTAATAATTTTGTTGAACTTTGTGAAATGCAAAAGTATAAGGATAAAGATGGGGATATTATAAAACTGAAATTGTTTCCTTTCTCCTTAAGAGGAAGAGCTAAAGATTGGTTGCTGTGTTTGCCTAAAAATAGTATTGATTCATGGACTAAATGTAAAGATGCTTTTATTGGAAAATATTATCCTCATGCTAAGATTATATCTTTGAGAAGTAGCATTATGAATTTTAAGCAATTGGATAATGAACATGTTGCCCAAGCATGGGAGAGAATGAAATCTTTGGTAAAGAATTGCCCTACCCATGGACTGACTACTTGGATGATCATCCTAACCTTTTGTGCAGGATTGAATTTTTCTTCAAGGAACCTATTGGTTTCAGCTGCTGGAGGTACTTTTATGTCCATCACTTTGGGTGCTGCAACAAAGCTTCTTGATGATATGATGATCAACTACTCGGAATGGCATACTGAAAGAACTCCTCAAGGTAAGAAGGTAAATTCTGTTGAAGAAACCTCTTCTTTGAGTGATCAGATTGATGTTATTATGTCTATGCTTGTTAATGGTAGATCACATGTTGATCCTAATAATGTTCCTTTAGCTTCAT
The DNA here is from genome assembly GCF_022539505.1 of Lolium rigidum. Taxonomy (NCBI): domain Eukaryota; kingdom Viridiplantae; phylum Streptophyta; class Magnoliopsida; order Poales; family Poaceae; genus Lolium; species Lolium rigidum. The sequence continues at coordinate 346,188,006 of NC_061514.1, read as the reverse complement.
TGGTTGCTCAAGAAGAGCATGTTGATGTGAATTTCATTAAAAGTAATAATTTCAACAACAATGCTTATAGGAATAATTATGGTAACAACAACTATAGGCCATATCCTTCTAATAATGGTAGTGGTTATGGTAATTCTTATGATAATTCTTACAACAATAATAAGAGTGTACCATCTGATCTTAAAGTCATGCTTAAAGAATTTATTAGTACACAAACTGCTTTTAACAAATCTGTTGAGGAAAAGCTTGGTAAAATTGATGTTCTTGCTTCTAAGGTTGATAGTCTTGCTCTTGATGTTGATCTTTTGAAACCGAAAGTTATGCCTGATGAAGTTAAAGATACTAAGTTTCCTAAAACAAATGCTATCCAAGTTCGAATTAATGACAATATTAGAATGATGGCTGAATTGCATGCTAGGTGGGAAAGAGAAGAAAGAGAAGAAAAACTTGCTAAAGAGAATAGTGTAACTAAAGTTTGGACTATTACCACCACTAGTAATGTTGATGCTTCACATGTTGCTAAACCTCCTACTATCAATGGTAAAATAATTGGTGTTGACAATGTTTCTAATTCTACTACAAAGCGTGCAAAATTGTTTGAAACTGCTGAAACTGTTTGTGATAAAAGTGCTGAAATTTTTCAGAATGATGTAGATCATAATGGTTTAGATTTTGATAGTTGTCATATTTCTGAAGTTATTAAGTTCTTACAAAAACTTGCTAGAAGTCCTAATGCTAGTGCTATAAATTTAGCCTTTACAAAATATATTACAAATGCTCTCATTGAAGCTAGGGAAGAGAAATTAAAACTTGAAGCTTCTATTCCTAGGAAGTTGGAAGATGGTTGGGAGCCCATCATTAAGATGAAAGTCAATGATTTTAATTGTAATGCTTTATGTGATCTTGGTGCAAGTGTTTCTGTTATGCCTAAGAAACTTTATGATATGCTTGACTTGCCACCTTTGGAAAATTATTATTTGGATGTTAATCTTGCTGATAATTCTATAAAGAGACCTTTGGGGAGAATTGATAATGTTCACATTACGGTTAACAATAACCTTGTCCCCGTTGATTTTGTTGTCTTGGATATTGAATGCAATGCATCTTGTCCTATTGTTTTGGGAAGACCCTTTCTTCGAACTGTTGGTGCTATTATTGATATGAAAGAAGGAAATATTAAGTATCAATTCCCTCTTAAGAAAGGTATGGAACACTTCCCTAGAAAGAGAATCAAGATGCCTTTTGATTCTATTATTAGAACAAATTACAATGTTGATGCTTCTTCTCTTGATATTACTTGATTTGCACTTTCTGCGCCTAGCTGAAAGGCGTTAAAGGAAAGCGCTTATGGGAGACAACCCATTATTTTATTTCTGTAATTTTTATTTTATATTTGAGTCAAGATGCTTGTTACTACTGTAGCATTACCTTTGTATCTTTATTTTCATGCATTTTTGTGCCGAGTAAAGTCTCTAATAGAATGTTGATACTAGATTTGGATTTCTGCGCAGAAACAGATTTGTTAGCTGTCACAAATTCGCGTTTTTCTCTCTGTAGAAGAATCAAAAAAATCAGCGAAAATTCATGCATGATCCTTAGATATGTACGCAACTTTCATTAGTTCTGAGTTTTTCCATCTGAGCAAGTTAAGTGCCTCAAACAAATTCGTCTTTACGGACTGTTATGTTTTGACAAATTCTGCCTTTTATTGCGCATTGCCTATTTTACTGTGTTTGATTGGATTTATTTGCTCCATTAAATTTCAGTAGCTTTGAGTAATATCCAGAAGTGTTGGTAATGATTGTGTCCTTGCTGAACATGTGAATTTTTATTATGCACTAACCCTCTAATGAGATTGCTTTGAGTTTGGTGTGGAGGAAGTTTTCAAGGATCAAGAGAGGAGGATGATATGGTATGATCAAGAAGAGTGAAAAGTCTAAGCTTGGGGATGCCCCCGTGGTTCATCCCTGCATATTTCAAGAAGACTCAAGCGTCTAAGCTTGGGGATGCCCAAGGCATCCCCTTGTTCATCAACAAACTTATCAGGTCACCTCTAGTGAAACTATATTTTTATTCCGTCACATCTTATGTGCTTTACTTGGAGCGTCTGTTTGCTTTTATTTTTGTTTTTGTTTGAATAAATTCGGATCCCAGCAATCCTTGTATTGGAGAGAGACACGCTCCGCTTTTTCATTTGAACACTTGTGTTCTTCGTTTTATTTTAATATTCATGGCGAAAGCTGAAAGCCGCATCACTTGTACTTATTGTTATTTGGTTGGAAACAGAAAATGCCTCATATTGTCTCGAATACTTTGATACTTGGCAATAGTTTTGAGCTCTCAAGTAGATCATGTTTAAGCTCTTGCATCATGTAGTTTAAATCTATTAGTGGAGAACTACCGTAGAGCTTGTTGAAATTTGGTTTGCATGATTGATCTCTCTAAGGTCTAGATATTTTCTGGTAAAAGTGTTTGAACAACAAGGAAGACAGTGTAGAGTCTTATAATGCTTGCAATATGTTCTTGTTTAAGTTTTTACTGTACCGGTTCATACTTGTGTTTGCTTCAAACAACCTTGCTAGCCAAAGCCTTGTACTGAGAGGGAATGCTTCTCGTGCATCCAAAAAACCTTGAGCCAAAACCTATGCCATTTCACTACAAGAAATGTGTTAACTAGTGACCTTCTCATAGTGACCGTGGTTGAAGTGGTCATATATCTACGACCATTTGGCGCTAAATGGTCCTAAGGCATTTTCGAGGGCTTAAACCCGAAATCATTACGACCATTCTAGTCACAAAGGTCATAATTTCTTTACTTGAATTAGTCATAGAGAAAATGATACGGTCCACGACCTTATTGTTAGCTGATTAAGACCAATTTAAATGGTCGTGGCTCCTAATTTAAATGGTTTAATATGACTGGTTGGCCACCTCACCAATATCGCCTACGTGTCATGTCCACATGTTAACTTTTGCAAAGGTGGCTAGTTTTAGACCTTCCACTGACATGTGAGACCCACATACTGGCCTGGAGGTACATAATCGACCAATGGCTTAGCAGGCTCACACACGACCCCACCAGGATGAGCCTTTGGACAAGTGACACACAAACACACGGCCCCATCAAGCTGATCCAAATTTATAGGCGGGACCAAGATCAACCAGAAACCGACTAATAAAGCAAACAAAAAATCATTTTTCGGGGGATTCGAACCCGAGACGTCCGTGGTCCCTCAAAAAGTGGTCAAAATGGCGGGCGGAACCATCCTTTGCTAGGGGTTAAATATTGCACGACTCTTTGAGGATCTCTGATGAAATAGCTACCCATCAACCTAACAAAAAATATTTTTTGTAAAAAAGCATAAGCAGGCTATCAAACACATGTAGTTCAAATTTAACTCACTTCCTGCTGAATCGGCACAAAATTGTCTTTTTTGTGGGCACTCCTCTATAGCCAATTGGAAATCATCGACCAGATCCCACGGATCAGCCCGATGTCAACCGTCCAAAAAACTTGCATCCAACACCCGAAATATCTACCGCCCACAAGTAATCCCGCGCTGGACTTTTGCTCGCGCGCCAAAGTAGTCTAAAATTGGGCCGAGCGATGCGTGGCATCCAAAATTCGAGCATCGATGCGTGGCATCCAATAGAACTACTCTCCCACAGGGAAAAAAAAGAACCACTCTCCCCACGACCTAATCCCCTCCCAGGTCCCAGCGGCTCCTCCCATTTCCTCCACCTTGATACGTCTCCAACGTATCTATAATTTATGATGTTCCATGCTTGTTTATGACAATACCTACATGTTTTGCTCACACTTTATAATGTTTTTATGCGTTTTCCGGAACTAACATATTAACAAGATGCCACAGTGCCAGTTCCTGTTTTCTGTTGTTTTTGGTTCCAGAAAGGCTGTTCGGGCAATATTCTCGGAATTCGACGAAACGAAGACAAACATCATAATTCACCGAGACGGACCAGGACACCGAAGGAGAGTCGGAGGGGAGGCCTGGGGCCCCCAGACCATAGGCCGGCGCGGCCTGGAGGGGGGGCGCGCCGCCCTATGGGGTGGGCCCCCTAGGCGCCTCCTTGCGACGCCTCTTCGCCTATAAAGCCCATCGTGACCTAAAACCTCAATACGAATTGATGAAACTCCAGAAAGACTCCAGGGGCACCGCCGCCATCGCGAAACTCCGTTTTGGGGGATAGAATCTCTGTTCCGGCACGCCGCCGGGACGGGGAAGTGCCCCCGGAAGCCATCTCTATCGAAGCCACCGCCTCCATCATGCTCTGTGAGTAGTTCCCCCATGGACTACGGGTTCTAGCTGTAGCTAGTTGGTACTCTCTCTCCCATGTACTTCAATACAATGATCTCATGAGCTGCCCTACATCATTGAGATCCATCTGATGTAATCGGTGTTGTGTTTGTTGGGATCCGATGAATTGTTACATTATGATCAGTCTATCTATATAAGTTTGTGAAGTTATTGTTGCTGCAATCTTGTTGTGTTTAATGCTTTTCACTAGTGCACGAGTGACATGATCTTAGATTTGAGCTCTATAATTATTGCTTAGATTGTAGCTACAAGTTGTTTGCACATGTCTATGTCCGGAACCCGAGGCCCCAGAGTGACAGCAACTGGGATAAATGGAGGGGAAGGCTTAGGTATAAGGATCACATGTTTTCACCAAGTGTTAATGCTTTGCTCCGGTGCTCTATTAAAAGGAGTACCTTAATTGCCAGTAGTTTCCCTAGAGGCCCGGCTGCCACCGGCTAGTAGGACAAAAGATGTTATGCAAGTTTCTCATTGCGAGCACGTATGACTATTATGGAAAACATGCATACATGATTAATAGACTTGATGTTCTGTCTTAATGCTATTTCAATCCTATCAATTTCCCAACTGTAATTTGTTCACCCAACATTTGTTATTGGAGAGTTACCACTAGTGTAGATAACTGGGAACCCCGGTCCATCTGTTATCATCATATACTCGTTCTATATGTCATTGGAGGTAGTATCAACTATTTTCTGGTGCCATTGCCTCTGTGTTACTGCTACTGCTGTTGTGTTACTGTTACTATTGCTCTCATATTACTGCTGCTTTCACATCACCCCTGTTACTAGTGCTTTTCCAGGTGCAACTTGAATTGACAACTCAATTGTTAAGGCTTATAAGTATTCTTTACCTCCCCTTGTGTCGAATCAATAAATTTGGGTTTTACTTCCCTCGAAGACTGTTGCGATCCCCTATACTTGTGGGTTATCAAGACTATTTTTTGGCGCCGTTGCCGGGGAGGCATAGCTCTACTCATAAGTTCACCTGGGGAGTACACTCTACCTCTCTCTCTGCTTTTATTTTATTTTGTCTTGCTAGTTTACTTTTGTCTAGTTTATTTGTGCTTAGTTTATTTCTGGTCTAGTATTATTTTGCTTAGTTTACTTTTGTCTAGTTTCTTTTTGTCTTGTTTTATTTTTCTTATATACCCAAAAATCCATAAAAATTTGAAAAACCGAAAAATTAAAAACTGTTGTTATGGGAGAACCCACAACCTATTTGGAGCTTATTGAAATATATATGAATTATAGAGAATCAAGAACGGGTAAAGTCATGAGTGATGTGATAGAAAATCAAGAACGGGTAAAGTCATGATATAAACTGTTGCTCTAAACAGGATACTAAACATCTTAAATTTCAATGTGGCTTTAGTGAGGAAGTTTTAATTATGAACTATAACTGGAATAACTATATTCATCTTGGGTTCGAAGAAGTAGAACAATTTGTCTTATTTATGGGAGCTTCTGAAATAGAATCCTTCATTTCTAAAAATTATGAAACCTGTGTTGCTTGTAAGGACCTTAAAGATTATGTCTCTTCTATCCTTAATTTTTGCATAGAAAGTTACAGCAATAATCCTTATATCATTGATTATAAAGAGAGACTCATTAATGCACGAGAATGCACTCACAATTTGCAGGAACCTGTGAAAGAAGAAATTGATGACCCTAAAAGCACATTGGATGAAAAAGAGGAGGAAATTGATGAACCTGAAAGCTCATTGGATGAAAAAGAGGAGGAGAGTGATGAACAAAAGGAGGAAGAATGGATTAGCTACCCATGCCAACCTTCTAATGAGAGTAACTCTTTATCTCTTACACTATTTGATTGTCCTCCATGCTTACCAAAGGAGGATGAATGTTATGATCCTGTGGATTCTCTTGAAATATTCCCTATGAGTACAACTTGTGAGAATAATTATGCCACTGTTATCTATGATAATCCATGCTATTTCGAAAAATGTTATGATAATGCTTTGTTTGTGCCTGATACCGAAATGCATGGTACTAAAGAGTTTTGCTTAGCAAATGTTTATGATAAAGCACTAGATGATGGTCCTATGTTACTTGATAATATTAATTGTACTACTAATGAAAATGGGATTGGAGAGGTCTTGACTTTATCTAGGAGTCCCATATCTCTTGAGATTGATCAATCATCTTGTTATATTATTGATAAAAGTGGGTTTGAAAGTTTTTATTCCACTATTTTTGAGCTTGATAAAAATTATGTGTTTGAAGATCATGGAAAGCATGCTGTATGTGATAGTTATATTGTTGAGTTTATTCATGAAGCTACTGAAAATTATTATGAGAGAGGAAAATATGGTTGTAGAAATTTGCATGGTACTAAAACACCTCTCTATATGCAGAAACTTTTGAAGTTACTAGTGTTTTATCTTCTTATGCTTGTCACTTGGTTCTTCATGAATTTATTTGTGTACAAGATTCATATGCATAGGAAGTGGGTTAGAGTTAAATGTGTTTTGAACTTCCTTTTTGATGCTCTCTTTTGCTTCAACTCTCATCCTTATGTGAGCATCATTAAAATTGCTGAGCCCATCTTAATGGCTATAAAGAAAGCACTTCTTGGGAGATAACCCATGTCTTTATTTTTCTATTGTTTTGTTGTTTCTTGGAAGTTGTTACTACTGTAGCAACCTCTCCTTATCTTTATTTTATTGCATTGTTGTGCCAAGTAAAGTCTCTAATAGAAGGTTGATGCTAGATTTGGATTTCTACGCAGAAACAGATTTCTATCTGTCACGAATTTGAGTAGGTCTCTCTGTAGGAAACTCAGAAAAATCTGCCAATTTTCATGCTTGTTCCTCAGATATGTACGCAACTTTCATTAGTTTTAAGTTTTCTGATTTGAGCAACGGAAGGACCTCTTAAAAATTCGTCTTTACTGGCTGTTCTGTTTTGGCAGATTCTGTCTCTGTTTTTTGCATTGTCTCTTGTGGACTTTAAGTAAGGCTTTCTAGGCGTGGAGAGCTGTAGCTAATGTTTTATTGAGTTCTTGCAATGTGTCACTACAGTACTAAAGTGGATTAAAGTTTTTTTGAGTACTAACCCCTCTAATGAAGTTTATGAGAAGTTTGGTGTGGCAGAAGTTTTCAAGGGTCAAGAGAGGAGGATGATATATGATCAAGAAGAGTGAAAAGTCTAAGCTTGGGGATGCCCCCGTGGTTCATCCCTGCATATTTTAAGAAGACTCAAGCGTCTAAGCTTGGGGATGCCCAAGGCATCCCCTTCTTCATCGACAACTTATCAGGTCACTTCTAGTGAAACTATATTTTTATTCAGTCACATCTTATGTGCTTTACTTGGAGCGTCTGTGTGCCTTTATTTTTGTTTGTGTTTGAATAAATTCGGATCCTAGCAATCCTTTTGTGGGATAGAGACACGCTCCGCTTTTTCATATGAACACTGGTGTTCTTAACTTTATTTTAATGTTCATGACGGAGTTGAAAACCGTTGCACTTATTGATATTTGGTTGGAAACAGAAAATGCTTCATATTGTCTTGAATAATTTGATACTTGGCAATTGTTTTGAGCTCTCAAGTAGATCATGTTTAAGCTCATGCACCATGTAGTTTAAACCTATTAGTGGAGAACTACCGTAGAGCTTGTTGAAATTTGGTTTGCATGATTGGTCTCTCTAAGGTCTAGATATTTTCTGGTAAAAGTGTTTCAGCAACAAGGAAGACCGTGTAGAGTCTTATAATGCTTGCAATATGTTCTTATGTAAGTTTTGCTGTACCGGTTCATACTTGTGTTTGCTTCAAACAACCTTGCTAGCCAAAGCCTTATACTGAGAGGGAATGCTTCTCGTGCATCCAAAACATTGAGCCAAAACCTATGCCATTTGTGTCCACCATATCTACCTACTATGTGGTATTTCCTGCCATTCCAAGTAAATACTTCATGTGCTACCTTTAAACAATTCAAAAACTATTATCTCTTATTTGTGTCAATGTTTTATAGCTCATGAGAAAGTATGTGGTGTTTTATCTTTCGATCTTGTCATTTACTTCTGACAGACTTTCATAATGGACTAGTGGCTCATCCGCTTATCCAATAATTTTGCAAAAAGAGCTGGCAACGGGGTGCCCATCCCCAATTAATTAACTTTCATTAATAATTCTCTTCACATGTTTTGCCCTGATCTATCAGTAAGCAACTTAATTTTGCAAATAGACACTCCTCCATGGTATGTGAATGTTGGAAGGCACCCGAGGATTCGGTTAGCCATGGCTTGTGTAAGCAAAAGGTTGGGAGGAGTGTCATCAATAATGAAACTAAAATACATGTGTAAACAAAAGAGAAGAGGGATGATCTACCTTGTCTGGTAGAGATAACGTCCTTCATGGGAGCCGCTCTTGAAAGTCTGGTTGATAAGGTAGTTAGAGTGCCCACTACCATTCGTTGACAACAACAAACACCTCTCAAAACTTTACTTTTATGCTCTCTATATGATTTCAAAACTTAAAAAGATCTAGCACATGATTTAATCCCTGCTTCCCTCTGCGAAGGGCCTTTCTTTTACTTTATGTTGAGTCAGTCTACCTACTTCATTCCATCTTAGAAGCAAACACTTGTTTCAACTGTGCATTGATTCTTACATGCTTACTTATTGTACTTATTATAGTACTTTGTGTTGACAAATATCCATGAGATATGCATGTTGAAAGTTGAAAGCAATTGCTGAAACTTAAATCTTCCTTTGTGTTGTTTCAAACCTCTTATTAAGAATTTATTGCTTTAAGAGTTAACTCTTATGCAAGACTTTTTGATGCTTGTCTTGAAAGTACTATTCATGAAAAGTTTTGCTATATGTTATCTATTTGTTAGCAAACTATAGATCATTGCCTTGAGTCACTTCATTCATCTCATATGCTTTACAATAGTATGATCAAGATTATGTAAGTAGCATGTCACTACAGAAATTATTCTTTTTATCGTTTACCTACTCGAGGGCGAGTAGGAACTAAGCTTGGGGATGCTTGATACGTCTCCAACGTATCTATAATTTTTGATGTTCCATGCTTGTTTTATGACAATACCTACATGTTTTGCTCACACTTTATAATGTTTTTATGCGTTTTCCGGAACTAACCTATTAACAAGATGCCATAGTGCCAGTTCCTGTTTTCTGTTGTTTTTGGTTCCAGAAAGGCTGTTCGGGCAATATTCTCGGAATTCGACGAAACGAAGACCAAACATCATAATTCACCGAGACGGACCAGGACACCGAAGGAGAGTTGGAGGGGAGGCCTGGGGCCCCCAGACCATAGGCCGGCGCGGCCTGGAGGGGGGGCGCCGCCCTATGGGGTGGGCCCCCCAGGCGCCTCCTTGCGCCGCCTCTTCGCGTATAAAGTCCCTCGTGACCTAAAACCTCGATACGAATTGACGAAACTCCAGAAAGACTCCAGGGGCGCCGCCACCATCGCGAAACTCTGTTTCGGGGGACATAATCTCTGTTCCGGCACGCCGCCGGGACGGGGAAGTGCCCCCGGAAGCCATCTCCATCGACGCCACCGCCTCCATCATGCTCCGTGAGTAGTTCCCTCATGGACTACTGGTTCTAGCTGTAGCTAGTTGGTACTCTCTCTCCCATGTACTTCAATACAATGATCTCATGAGCTGCCCTACATGATTGAGATCCATCTGATGTAATCGGTGTTGTATTTGTTGGGATCCGATGAATTGTTACATTATGATCAGTCTATCTATATAAGTTTGTGAAGTTATTGTTGCTGCAATCTTGTTGTGTTTAATGCTTGTCACTAGTGCACGAGTGGCATGATCTTAGATTTGAGCTCTATAATTATTGCTTAGATTGTATCTACAAGTTGTTTGCACATGTCTATGTCCGGAACCCGAGGCCCCGAGTGACAGCAACTGGGATAACTGGAGGGGAAGGCTTAGGTATGAGGATCACATGTTTTCACCAAGTGTTAATGCTTTGCTCCGGTGCTCTATTAAAAGGAGTACCTTAATTGCCAGTAGTTTCCCTAGAGGCCCGGCTGCCACCGGCTAGTAGGACAAAAGATGTTATGCAAGTTTCTCATTGCGAGCACGTATGACTATATATGGAAAACATGCCTACATGATTAATAGACTTGATGTTCTGTCTTAATGCTATTTCAATCCTATTAATTGCCCAACTGTAATTTGTTCACCCAACATTTGTTATTGGAGAGTTACCACTAGTGTAGATAGCTGGGAACCCCGGTCCATCTCTTATCATCATATATTCGTTTTATATGTCATTGGAAGTAGTATCAACTATTTTCTGGTGTCATTGCCTCTGTGTTACTGCTACTGCTGCTGTGTTACTGTTACTATTGCTCTCATATTACTGCTGCTTTCATATCACCCCTGTTACTAGTGCTTTTCCAGGTGCAGCTGAATTGAGAACTTAGTTGTTAAGGCTTATAAGTATTCTTTACCTCCCCTTGTGTCGAATCAATAAATTTGGGTTTTACTTTCCTCGAAGACTGTTGCGATCCCCTATACTTGTGGGTTAGCACACCTCCGCCGCCGGCCAAGATCCCGGCTAACTCCGGCGACGCCCTGGCACACCAAACCCCGCCCGTGAATCCTCTCCTCTCTCTCTATCTATTCCACCACATCGAACCTCCAAATCGTCCGCCCCAATGCAAACCCTAGCAGGGGATCCGGGAACAGCCACAGGAGGTGCATGGCGATGGCGGCGCCCCGGCATCGCGCGGTGGTGTCGCGGCTCGCGATTGGCTTTACCGCGCGGGACAGATGCGGCCGGACAGCAAGTCTCGGCCTTCACCAACGCGGGCGACCTGAGGGTCTGCAGCACGCGGACAACCGCGTCCGGGCGCCACGGACTTCTCCGGCGCCGGCCACCCCTCCTCATCGTCGTTCCCTATCAAGGCCGGCTTCCACCATCGTCTCCTGAACGAGCCCTCGCGGGAGATAGACGCTGGCGCCCTCTTCCCTACACCACAAGGTCGACCCGCTGGTGGTTGCCCTCGCTGGCGTCGTGTGGCAGGCCTAGGCACAGCGAGCTGCTGCTCCTTCCGCAGGCGACGTTCACGATCACGACCTGCTGCTGGAACGCACCTCACCAACCTCATGCTGCTGGTGAGGTTCTCTACTCCTCAAAGTATCTGTCCTGGAATTTATTTCTTTCATTTATGTGGTGTAGTAGTAGAGAAATCGTGCATGTATAATGGAAATCGTATGTGCATAGGCAGTGGGTGCATAGTAAACAAATTGTTTCAATTTGCTCTTAAAATGTGCAACACCTCTCACATTAATTTGATCTATAAGATGGCTTGCATCTAGGATGTGCAGCAGCTCTCATAACTTTGGTTTCGAACTGCAGTCTTGCACGCATCCTATTGAAACTGTGCAATCTGATCTGATCTTGATCATAGTTGTAACGGCGACAGACACGAGTTGCCTCTTTTTTTATTGCGTTAGCAGAGACCTGGCAAAGAGACTCATATTTATTTCCTTGGAGTGCGTTGGCGGACCAGTATTCTGTTGCTGTGAATGCACACCGTCTTCTCTCCCTTGTATCTTTCTTGATTAGAACTAACTTTGGAGAAAATCCACCGCGAGTAAAGTTGGTCCATTCTATGCATGCATGAAGCTGCATGTATGCTTTGTGCTGTGAGCTGCTTTCAACAGCCATGCGACACAACATGGTTCATCCCTGCTTTTTTATGCAAACCCTTCATGTGGAGTAGCTAGCATCATGGTTGATTTTTGTGCATGGTGTAGCACCTAGTTTCACGATGGATAATTTATTTTTTTGGCCTTGGTCAGCCGTAATAATCGTGACCGAGCTGAACACACCAGTTTGTCCATCTGTATTGACTTGTATATCCCAAGTTGCAGTATCTGGCTCGCCCGCTAACAGCATGTGTTTCTTGACAAGTTGTGCTAACAGGTCGGAAATCGGGACCATGAAGACCTGACCACTGATCTACTGTTCACTATTGTGGCTCATAGCTCACGTGTATTTACTAGGTCTAGTGATTTATCTGCTGACTGGGTATGTTCAATATCCATTTGTTTTTTCTATCATCTTGAATTCGTTTAACTCTACTTGTCAAGTTAGGATGATCATGTTATCATGCTTTTTAAACTTGTATGCCTGATAAGCCAAGGTTTTAATAAACTACGGATGTAGCTGTAGTTTTCACTACTGTACGGTCTATGTTTAGGGGCACTTCAAAGTGCCCCAATAGGTAGCCAAAGTGCCTCTAATTACTTTTAGGGGCACTATGAAAAGTGCCCCAGATGCTTGTGTCCCTAATTGAAATAGAGGCACTTTGAATGAAATGCCCCAAATATATTTAGGGGCAGTTTGAATTTTGCCTCTAAAAGTTTTTAGGGGCACTTTAAATTTTGCCTCTAAAGGTTTTTAGGGGCACTTTGAGATTTGCCTCAAAAGAATTTCAGAGGCACTTTGAATTTTGCTTCTAAAGGTTTTTAGGGGCAGTTTGAATTTTGCTTCTAAAGGTTTTTAGGGGCAGTTTGAATTTTGCCTCTAAAGATTTTTTTTTGGGCAGTTTGAATTTTGCCTCTAAAGGTTTTTAGAGGCAGTTTCAGATGTGCCTCTAAATGTCTTTACAAGCTAGTAAACAAAATGCCTCTAAAACTACAAGCATTACAGTAATCATATTACAATACTAATAATATTACAGTAATGGTTACAGCAATATCCTTCATCATATAAGATTTGGTCAAAGTCAGGGTATAAGACAATCACAGTGGTCACATTACAGTACTAACATGCATAAGACCATCACAGTGATCACATTACACTACAGATGCATAACTTTGCAGTTTTGGAGGCATTGTTTTGCATAGATGCATGAGACAATGACAGTAATTTCATGACAGTATCTAAGCAGTAACTTTCTGACTTCCACCTTTCCTCTTCTTAGCAACTGCTTTCAACTTCTTATCAAGTGTACACGCAATCTCGGCTGATGTTCTATCGATTGCCGGATCAGTTACCTACAAGGAACCAATTTTGAATGTGTCAAACAACATATGTTGGAATAATTTCAGTAACGGAGGAATAAATGATCAATTACTGGCGAAATGGAGATCTCCGCCAGGTTGACCGGCAAACTAAAGCAACTAGGTCGGGTTGATGCATGCTCTATAAGTCGGCAGCAAAACATAAATCTTGCAAAAGTGATACAAAAGCTGTTCTGCGAGGTAGAAAACTAGAAATCTAGCTGAATGTAGTTTCAGGTGATGATTTAGTTGGCAAGGTAACAGATAATTGCAGTACCATATACAAATAATTGTATTAAATCAAGTTGAACAAGAAAGAATCAAGAAACAAATATAAGTCTCATAAGTTTGCCGCGGGTGGCAGTAAGATTCAAGTATCATTTGGTCATCAACTGAACTTCCAATTAATATTACAGTGGAGTAACTACTCCCCTGTTTCAATGAATAAGTTTCATATTTTCTTTAAAAGTCAAGCCATGAATAAGAGAGTACATAAATGCGACAGTTTTCGCCTTTGAGCCCATTTTTTATATCCTGGCTGAAATGTGTTGCATGATAAAATAAGTATAGAAAAAAGCAGTTCAGCTATATAAGTATATAGCACACTTAAATCAGAATGAACCGTACCTTGTGATCAAGCATACTACTACTTGGCACATTAGCAACTTCATTTTCAGTATCGGTAGAATCGGAGGGAGATGTCAATTTTCTACCACCACTAAGAACTTCATTCTTCTTCTGTAAGTTTTCGGCTGCAGAAATAATCAGAGCAATGATTAGTACAAAAGACAACTCTAGTGGATACCTAGGTAGCCAACTTCCTAAGGGTATTACATTGTCCCAGACGAATTCCTTATAGTGAACTGAACTAATAATCATGGAGAACACCTTTGCCAAAAGTGAGACAGTGTGTGAAAGGTCCTTATATATAACAGATTGGTTTGGACTACAAAAGAACTGACAAATGACAATAGACGACAAGTAGGATATCTTAAAATAAAACCTCTATTTATCTTTACACCTCTAATGCAAAGTTTTTTTAGTGGCTCTATGCAAGTTTCTATTGACTATCTTGTTATATACTTTACAACTAAAGTTACACCATAACTCACAACAGTTGCAAAGGGAGGGAAACTTTACCAGGCTTCTGCTTTTTAGAGGAAGAAGTAATCAAATCATTGACTTTCTTATCAGGAACTGCACTTGAAGTTGATCTTCTGGGGTGTCTACTGGTTTTCGTATTAACATGCTCGACAGTAGCATTTCTTGCGGGGCCTTTTTTTCTTGTCGGCATCCTTCAATCAAGAATAATTCTTGTCCGCAGATGGCTTGTATACAAGAATAGGAATACCAGACCTTACAGCAAGCTTCTGCCAAGATAATTCAGGGCAATTGCACAACTCCTTCAAAACAACCCTCGGAGTGCAGACCTGATGAAAATTGGCAAAGGGAGTTAGGGCAAAGTCCAGCTCAAAGCTCTCTCAGTCAAAGCCTAGAAAGTGAAGGCAGCAAAAAATGAGAGGATGCTGCAGGGTAACATTAACAATGAGGGTAACATTAACAATGAGGGTGTTGCAGGGTAACATAACAGTGGGGATTAAATTTGTACAGCAACAACATTTTGCATTCGATAGTCAGAAATTCCTATAAACTCTCTGTAAGCACCAATCTTACACAACACATGAAGTTCACAGTCTCAGAGAAACATAGTTTCCTTAGTCTACATTGCCCTGTGCTTAGCAATTCGAAAGATTCACATCATAATAAAAAAGGCACGGCAGTCAGATACATCGAAAGCAGAAGAGGTGGCTGATGAAATCAGAGCTATTGAAAGTTCAATGCAACTTACTGAGCCCTATAAGCTGCCTTCTCTTGGCCCCAGTTCTCATTCAATACCCCCTTCACTGGGGCTATCTGCGTGTAGTATCTTATCACAGTTTAATGCTTTCAAAAGCTTCTTGGAAAAGTCTACAAAATTATCTGAAGAATGTAAATTTAGCAAAGAAATAGATGAAGCAAAGATTGTTGCACCATTACCTATTACAGGAAATGATACATCTGCAGTTGGCATCAACATGAATGGGTTGCTAGTACAAAGAGCACCATACACATTGACTTCTGTTATGCCTACAATAATGAGAAGTACATGGAACACTGCTGATCCTTCCTCCGACCATCTATTTTGGAGCAACTTCATCTTGCCATCGAGTCAACCTGTTACAATGTCGACAATAACATCAACAACGGTTTGTTCCTATGCCTGATATATTTTCTACTTCTTGGTGCTGAATCTGACCATTATATTTGTGACAGTTTGCAAAGAATGAGGTGCGTTCAAGTGACCCATTCAAGAACCAGGAGTGACCCGGTATGAACTTACCAAGTAGCCAGGATATTTTAGCTGGTAATTATAGACTACAGACCCTATATTTTCACTTCTTGTCATCCCGTCAGTACATTTGATATTTCAGTTTTCCTTTAATGTGTCAACTAAATTGCTATAATCATTTCTGTGTGGGAAGCTTAAGAAATTCATGAACTATCTAAAGATGCAATTTTAGAAACGTGTTCTCGTCTTAACTTGCAGAAATCCAAGAATTAGTATACCCAAGAAAAAATATGTATAGTTTTTCCTTTTCCAAAACTAGTGCGAGCTTTTTAGAGGAAAGAGAACATAATGGGAATGAGCTGCTGCTGTCTCCATATTACTAGGTATTTACATATGCCTACATTGCACCAGTAAGGATCAACTTATTTGATGATGTCATCAGGTATCCATGTGCAACTTTTCATAATCTATTATGATGTGCATGCAAAAGCCGGAGGTTAAACTCTTGTGCACTTGTGCCGGCTTGATGCGATCATAAGATTAATAAAAGCTACCGTGATCAACAATCTATGTTTGATGCGTGTAAAGTGCTGGGATGTTTGGCGGTCGAAACTAACTGATTGACTTACGAGTCCCCATTTTGGGTAATGCTTGGCGTAAAAAAATGTATCAAGAAGATAGTAGTTTGACGCTAAGATCTTGGTATGGCACAACATTTTCTAAAATGGCTACTTGCATGCGCCTTGTAAAATAGTTGTTGCAAAATAGACAATTGAGTACCCCTCCGGTGCCAGGTAATTTGGGCCGGAGGGAGTAACTTACGGAAGTATAGCATAGTTTCTGCTAAGTTACTTTCATTTATAGCTGAACCGAAATCTTAGTACATTTCAACTGTTGAGCAGGTTTGATGACAGCATCGCTCACCTCCAGTGTGTTTGGTACCACCAATGGTTTGATGCGGTGGCTTGTGAGAAATACTTTTTTTGTATCCGATCCATACTTCACAGAACATGCATAGAAGGCAAGAAAATCGTATGTAATATACAGTGGCTAATGCCCAGGAAACAATATGTAGCTGTAGAGCTGCCTGTATATATTGCTGTTGTCTACAGATTCGAGGAAGAGAGCAGAAATAAGAATGTGGTTTTTGTTACTATCTTTCCACCTCTTATGTGCAAGAACTTTACAAGATCACATAGCTTGACAAAATCTAAAATTCTGTTCTGAAATAAAAAAAACAAGCTGACTTGCTTTACATTTCAGTCAGAATCTAGGATGAGCTTGACCACTGTAGTGTAGTAGCTTGACTACAGCACAAGATTATCTAACTATAAGTTCAAATGTTGATGTCTGTTATGAAGACCATAGAGAAAAGAAAGAAATCGCAACATACAATGTACATGCCTTGGTGCTTAAAGAAAACAAAATGTCCTATATATGCCTAGGTGCTTAAAATGTTAGTATTGAAGTCATTAGAAAGGAACATTTTAACAAGGCAATGAAATAGTGAACAGTAGAAATAGAGTAGAAAGCAATATGCGAAAACAGCGAAAAATGTAAACCTTTCACCAATCAGGCCAAAATCCAAACAGGTTATTAGACATTTTTATATTCTTCTTAATGAATCAGCAGTGCCCTGCCAGGTTAATAAAAAAAAACAGATGTTTCGTGAGTAGTAAAATTACTACAATTTCAGCGAATATTTATGCTAAGCTGAGAAACTGATGTCTTGACTAATAAAAATTAACACACTCTTTTCAACTGGTTTATTCTTCATATGCAGTTCTAAGCACTGATAACTTCAGGAGTGATAACAAATACCATGACTCCTGACTACAAAAAGCAGACATATGTGCGATTAGATTCATAGAGATTGACACTCAATACAAAATCTATGCAGTGACAGAGCATAATTTTGTGAGAGCTAAACAAATGTCACATTGGGTGATTCAGGAAGCTTATAATTACAATCAATAGAAGGTAAAATGAAAGGCCAGAAGACAGCAAGCATTTCTTCAAACCAAAATTGCTCTTGAAATATGTAGACCCTGAACAATAATAGCATGCACAAATATTACATAGAGTAGAGGATCAGTCACAGCAGATCATACCATGACTCCAATTTCTGATGGGGGTGAGAACATATCAGGCAGAATGAAGTTCAGTAGTGACCACAGTTCTGCTAGGTAATTTTGAAGGGGTGTTCCAGTCAAAAGGAGATTGTTATCCATTGGAATGCGCTTAACCTCCCTGGAAAGACAAGTAGCAGGATGTCACATAAATATACAGGGAAGGGAGAGAAACATGCAAGGAGAATATTTCAGAGCATGTGCTATTCCATCACCTAATCTACAGCAGCATACTTCCACTTATAAGTAGTAGCTGATAACCAGCCGGTTACTTACCTATCAGTAGCTGAAACAAGCTCATCTCACATACTTCTGCCCCGGCCACCATCCGCCGATTGGTCTGGGATTTTTTTACTGGGAACCCTAGTTCTTGATTCGACATGGGAGGGCGCCGGCGGTTTTGTGGGAGGGGAGGAATCTCCGCGGTACTCGAGGTGGGGAAGAAGCTCGTTGGTGCTGGAGGGGCATCTGTTGGGGATGGTGGAGGCCTAGGCGGCGGGGGAAAACTTCCAGCACTTCATGTCTACACTTGGTAAACATGTTCATCTCGCGAGAACTGAATAGAGACCGGGGGAGCGCCTCACCTTGCCGCGCTGGAGGAGGATGCCGCAGCAGGCGATGGAGATCGGAGCAGCGCGTCGCCGGGGCAAGCTCGCAGGGGACGGCCGTGCCTCGAATGCCTCTAGTCGAGCGGGGACGAGGTGCTGGGGCGCCAGCGGTGGCGGGCGCTGGTGGCATGGAAACCCTAGCCCTGCGCTGCCATGGAACGTGACGGGGAGTGAGCATGGGGGTGCCGACTAGCTTCCGGGTTGGCGCGTGGAGGGAGCGACTCGTGAGACGGAGGAGGCTTACCGGCGGCGGGGGAGGAGGGGCAAAACCCTAACCCTAGCGGCGGCAGCCGGATGCGGGGGCGACGAGGGTTTTTTCAAACCGAGGCGGGTGCCGCAGCAGGCAACGGAGATCGGAGCAGCGCGTCGCCAGGGCAAGCTCGCAGGGGACGGCCGCGCCTTGAACGCCTCTAGTCGCCCGGTGGAAGATGGGACGGCGCGGGCTTGGGGACGACGGGACGAGGACGGGACGAGGACAACAAGCTCGCAGGGAACGCCTCACATTGACGAGGACGTCCGTGAGGCCAGGGTCGAGGAAGGCAGAGGTGCAGGACTTGGCGGCGCGCACGGGCCAGAGGACGAGGAGACGGAGGCCATGGGGCCTAGGGCCGAGAGGAGCGGAGGTCGTCGGTTGCTGAGGAGGCGGGCGCGCGCATGGACGAGCAGAGGCCGGCAGCAGCGCTTGGCGGCGCGGCCGTAGTTGGCGCAGAGAGGAGGGCGAGCTCGGGACGGGGCGGTGCAGACGCGGAGGCGTTCGTGGTGACGGCGGCCGGCGTCGGTTGCTGCTGCGGCGGGAAGGGGAGCGACGGGTCAGGCTCTGCGTGTGGAGAGAATCGGAGACAGGGAGGTGGGAGGACTTGCTCAGAAAAAGAATAAAGCTAGGGGCGAAGTGAAAAGCGCCGGCAGCGGGGAGGTGGGCTGCAAAATGCCAAGTAGGAGCTAGCGGGGAGGTTGGTTTCTAGCCGGAGTGGGCCTGGGCTGCGTTGGAGGCACCCGGCTGGGCCTTAGCTGGGCCTGGCCGGTTGGGAGAGCTTCTCTCCCCTTTTTTTCTACATTTCAAATTCTAAATCATATGGTTTTAAATAAATTTGAAGTGCAACTTTATGATTCACTCTTAAGTATGGCTGCTCTAAATTATTATGACTGGTTGGAATTATGTATGTGCATCTTCCGCGAGTTGTGCACTTGTTGCAATTGTTGCACCGGTTGTTTTATGACTAGAATGCCATAATTGTTCGACCTAACCTATAGTCGGAACAAAGGCATATAGTCAACATTTTGTTCTACATTTCAAGTTCTAGATTATATGGTTTTAAATAAATTTGAAGTGCAACTTTATGATTCACTCTTAAGTATGGCTGCTCTGAATTATTATGACTGATTGGAATTATGTATGTGCATCTCCCGCAGTTGTGCACTTGTTGCAATTGTTGCACTGATTGTTTTATGACTAGCATGCCATAATTGTTCTGACCTAACCTGTAGTCAGAACAAAGGCATGTAGTCAACATTTTGATCTGCATTCGAAATTCTAAATCATATAGTTTTGAACCAATTTTAATTATAACATTATAATACACTCAATTTTCGCTGATTTTAATTGTTCATTTTTTGCAAAGTACTATATACTTCTATGGGCCTTGGGAAAAATAGAACCAGCCCACTAGGCCGGAAGTTAAGTGTTTTACTTCCCTGAGCCTTCATAGCAACCGTTTGTGGGAACATGGGGAGGTGAGATCGATCGTGGGTGCAATATCGGAAGGGAAACTGTCGTCCCACCCCTATATTCCCACCCCTCTCTTTCAATCACATGCAAACATAGTTCTTCCAAAACTGTACGTCCCACCCCTCTATTCCGATCAAAATTCTTTTGCTCTTCGATATCTCTTTTTTCTAATTTGATTTCTATTGTTCGATCCAACCTGTGCAGAACCAAAAGGTCTAGCAGTTCATCCTCTCCAAATCAATCTGTTGTTTGATGGTGGGTTTTATTTTTTCTACAGTTTAAGATTTCTAATTAAACTAGCTTCTCCTCCTTGTTCTCAATTACTGGTTCCTTGGTTGCTTCTATTAATTCTGTTTTCTCCTTACCATGTGTTGCCCATTTTTGTAATATAACTGATGTTATATCTCCTCTTTTTTGATTCTTTTATTAATTTTTAATTTGTATGCAGAAATTCCAACTGCAGTTGTCCACACTAAAGGTGTTATGCTTACTACTGCTCAAACATTGAAGAAGGAACAACTTCTCCGTGAGCGTGGTCTTGGTCTTGGTGTTGTTTTTGTGCACACCTTGACGAATACTGATTTGAAGGGCAATGGACTGGTATAATTCTCCTTTTTTTATGTAATCTTAGTTATCCTTTATATCCTTCCCATATATAATTTAATTTTTATTATTCAGCGTATACCGAATGAAGTTGTTAGGTCCTTGAATATCTCTGAAAGCGGCGAGGCATGTTTTTTTGTTGATGACTATGGCTACCGCCCTCTGGGTGCATACTACACTACTACTGATGGAAGGCTGAAGTTCGATTCCTGCTGGTCGGAGTTTGCTAAGGAGTATAACTTTGAATCTGGGAATGTTGTTCTCGTTATTTTCAACCAGGGCGGCCGTGGTGGTATTGAAGTTTCAGTTGATATCATATGATATAATCTTTATCATATGATATAATTGTTTTAGTCTACAATTTGTGTGTGTTTATGTCATTTCGCTACCCTGGCCGCTTGTTTAACTATATATGTCGCAGTATCTATTATGCAGACTATATTTCTGAATTTTTTTTGATTTGGGTTTGGGGGGTAACTCCGCCTACCATATTCTCGGTAGCCAATCCCAAGCCCGGATAAAGGAGGAGGGTCTCTCTGTTTCTTTCTTCTCAGTATTGAGCGATATTTTAAGTTTTTTGCTCTGATTCTCCGTATCTGTAAATTTCTTGATAAAGGAGGAGTGTCTCTGTTCCTCAATCATTTGTCTTTCTTAGTCTTAGTTCATGTGTGCCACGATTAAATTTGTCAATCTGGCAGTAGGAGGGTACTACTTGGCTCTTGTGTGAAGGGATTGTATAGTGGGATTGTGCAGGGGTACACTTTATGATTGACTATTTGGTCCTCCATTTTTCCTACTGCGAGTTCAATTTTCACTGATTTTAATTGTTCATTTTTTGCAAAGTAATATATACTTCCCTGGGCCTTGGGAAAAATATAACAAGCCCACTAGGCCGGAAGTTAAGTGTTTTACTTCCCTGGGCCTTGGGAAAAATAGAACAAACCCACTAGGCCAGAAGTTAAGTGTTTTATTTCCCTGGGCCTTAAAAGCAACGTGGGAACAGGTGAAGTGGGATCGATCGTGGGTGGGATAAGCTGCTCGACCACCCCTATATTCCCACCCCTCTCTTTCAGTCACAGGCATACACAGTTCTTTCTAAACTGTACGTCCCACCCCTCTATTCCGATCAAAGTTCTTCTGTTCTTCGATATCTCTTTTTTCTAATTTGATTTCTATTAATTGTTCACCCTCTCCTTCTTCTCAATTACTGGTTCCTTGGTTGCTCCTATTAATTGTTCGATCCAACATGTGCAGAACCTGAAAGGTCTAGCAGTTCATTCTCTCCAAATCGAATTGCTGTGTTTGACGGTGAGTTTTATGTTTTCCGCAGATTAAGATTTCGATTAAACTATTCATTGTTCATCCTCTCCTTGTTCTCAATTCTTGGTTCCTTGGCTGCTTCAATTAATTGTTCGATCCAACCTATGCAGAACCAAAAGGTCTAGCAGTTCATCCTCTACAAATCAATCTGCTGTTTGACGGTTAGTTGTTTACTTCCTGAATCTCTCACCCTGTGTCCATGCATAAATTATTTACCTGGATAAATGTTTGTTTACATCTAGCTATGTGATGGAAGAGAACAGGGCAAGGATTACCCTCTAGCTATGACAGACACCGTTGTATTCCTTTTTGTGTTTTATCTACGGAATGTACCTTGTTCATTCGAGAGAGAGGTTGAACAAGTTCTCGTCTTGTCGGATTTATTACAACTTCTTTTTTCTAGTAGTTCAGGCTTTTAAGTTTGAAGGATTTAAGGAGTAATGTTAGTTTTGTCAGGTTCATTCGTAAGTTATTTTCTCCCTAGTTAGATTCAATTAATTTCCAACACATACAAACATGTGAATGACACAGCACAAAGTTAGATTGCATGGACCACCTCGTGGCTGTCGGACGCATCTCGTGGCTGTCGGATATGGAGCCGACGGCGTGGAGGAAGCTAGTCCCGAACGGGTGAAGTTGGCCCATGACACCACCCATTGACCGCTGAAGCAGACCATAGCTCTCCATTATGTACCGTGCAACCGTAGCTCTACATTATACAATCCGATTTGATTAGGACGTACTACATACTGTAAACGGACATGTGCATTTGTAATTTTTTTACATCATCTCCTAAATCTCTCCAATTCTATTGTTTGTAGGTGATGGCCGAAATGACTTGTGTTGGCTGTGAGCAACCTTCTAAAAATTATGGCCGTGCAGAGAGGAAAACAACAAGTTTCAATGTTATCGTCGTTCCTGGATTCCTACATGGTGTGGTAAGACATGTTGAAACTGGATAATGTGGTTTCCATTCATTGTGATACAGTAGCCAATCATATTATTTATAACTTAACACTTTTGTTTACATACAGAATGTACCTTGCTCCTTCAGAGAGAGGTTGAATAAGTTCACGAAGAATTGGCTAGTTGCGAGGACACCCAATTTCCGCAAATATGATTTGTTCTCGAGAAAAGATAGGTTGAGGACATACATTTGTGGTCCTTACTGGAAATCTTTAATTAGGGCTTATGATATCGAAGTGGGAGATGTTGTGCATTTCGAATACAATGAAGATTCTCTTGATGGACTATCCAACTTATTCAATGTTACTTTTTACAAGAACAATATTGAGAAAGCTGTAGTTGAAGAAACTGGTATATTCTTTCTCAACTTCATGGTTTTAAATTTAGTATTGCTGAACCTATAGCTACTCCTATATGTTACTGAAATTGTATGACACCTATTTTTGCAGTGGTTGGAGATATGCCTAGTTCCATACGGAGCATCCTGTACAGAACTGTATTCACAGACATCAATTCAGAGATGGCTGCCATTCTTTTTGGAATCTACAAAGATATTTATGTCACCGAATATGAATTCTATGAACTAAAACATCATAAGAATTTTTGGATGCACAAGATGGATGAGGACAATCAGGAATTTGAAGCCTTGGTAAGTTTGTCTGGTTTGGTTTGTACATGCCTAGTGAGGCTGTGGATGGCTACATGTACCCAGTTTTTGGAAAAGCACATCTTTCAAGGAATGGACAACCCCTAGAAGGAGAAGAAGAAGACTTTATTGACTGCACCTACAAAATTGAATGGGACCTTGGACATGTATCCTTTCAAAATGGTTGGACGGACTTTGTTGCTGCTTGCTCACATTGGAGTTGAGTCAACTGTTTTGATCAAGATATATCCAATGCAGGAGTATATAAGTCTCAACTTTGTTGAGATCATCAAGTAGTGGGGGCAATTAGCTAGTTTAGATTATCAAGTAAACTTGTTTAGATCAAGTAAACTTGTTTAGATCAAGTAAACTTGTTCTAGTTTAATGTTCTACAGTAAACTTGTTCAAATTATCAAGTAGTTTGGATTATCACCTAGTTTAGCTTCAAATTATCAAGTAGTTTGGATTATCGCCTAGTTTAGTTTTCAAGTTCTATGTGATGGTTTGTAGGATTTTAAGTGTTTGAATTATCTATTTTTATTACCGAGATGTTTATGTGCTGTTGTTTACACATAATTTGTTGTTTTTAACTTTGTTTGAATTTGTAACTAAGCACTTGAATTTGGTGTTGTTTCCGTCTACAGAATTTGGGGCATTTGTGAAAATGCCCCAATAGGTATATAGCAATTGGGGCACTTCTTAAATCTGCCCCAATAGGTGTATACCAATTGGGGCACTAGTCGAACTGCCCCAATAGATGTATACCAATTGGGGCACTTCTCCAAACTGCCCCAATAGGTGTATACCAATTGGGGCACTTCTCCAAACTGCCACAATAGGTGTATACCAATTGGGGCACTTCTCCAAACTGCCTCAATAGGTAGGGCATTAGAGGCATTTTGGCCAAAGTGCCTCTAAAAGGGGTATTTAGGGGCACTTTGAAAAGTGCCCCAGGGCAAAGTGCCCCTAAATCCCTACCGTGTAGTAGT
>NC_061514.1:346109340-346163229 GCF_022539505.1 Lolium rigidum | reverse complement strand
TCGTTAGGTCTTCGGTCTTCTGGAAGCTTCGTGCAAAAATAGGACCCCGGGCGAAAGTTTCGTCCAATTCCGAGAATATTTCTTTACTAGGATTTCTGAAACCAAAAACAGCAGAAAACGACAAGTGGCTCTTCGGCATCTTGTTAATAGGTTAGTTCCAGAAAATGCATAAATATGACATATAATGTGCATAAAACATGTAGGTATCATCAATAAAGTAGCATGGAACATAAGAAATTATCGATACGTTGGAGACGTATCAGGGCTCCACATGCTTATTGGGCCGGCCCACTATCTTGTTGGGCCAGCCCACTTGCCATATGGTGGTCCCACATGGTAAATGGGCCGGCCCTTTAATAGGAAGGTGGGACCCACCTGTGTTTTTGGCTTCGGCCCACTATCTTGTTGGGCCGGCCCACTTTCTATATGGTGGACCCCACATACCAAATGGGCCGGCCCATTAACAGAAATGTGGGACCCACCTGTGTTTTTGGCCCGACCCACTAGCTTGGTGGACCGGCCCACTTGCTATATGGTGGACCCCACATACTAAATGGGCCGGCCCTTTAACGGGAAGGTGGGACCCACTGTGTTTTTGGCCGGCCCACTATCTTGTTGGGCCGGCCCACTTGCTATATGGTGGACCCCACATACTAAATGGGCCGACCACAGTAGCTGGAAAGTGGGACCCACTGTGTTTTTGGCCCGGCCCACTAGCTTGTTGGGCCGGCCCACTTGCTATATGGTGGACCCCACACACTAAATGGGCCGGCCTTTTACCGGGAAGGTGGGCCCCCCCGTGTTTTTGGCCCGGCCCACTTGCTTCTTGGGCCGGCCCGATTCTTCGTAAGGTGGACCCCACATGTTAAATGGGCCGGCCCAATTAAGTTTTGACCGATCAACCTTAGAGGTTAGGCCCGGCCCACGTAACTAATGGACCAGCCCAGCTATATAGTTGACCGGTCAAACTATGTCAGCTGGCCGGCCCGCTTAAGACGTGGCAGGCCTCGTGTGGGCCTACCATCTACCACGGGGTTTCAGCCGGTTAACGTCGTTAACTGCCAGTTAACGGCGTCTGCCACGTGTCAGTTTGCATGACGTCAACAGTCAACGGGCTCCCGGAAACACTTGGGCAACGGTCCGATTTTCCGTGGCGGAAGGGCGCCCAAGCGCGACGGACCGAAAAAATCGTCGTTGGACTTTGCCTGACGCGGTTTCGACAACAGAACCCATATCGTCGGGTTAGGCCCATAGGCGACGAAAAATACCCCTTAGTGGACGATTTTGGGACGTTGTCTATCAGAACTTTTCTTGTAGTGTAAACGAAATCAAGAAGGGATCAAATCAAAATGGAATAAAACCGGTGCAAATATTAACCCAATAATCATCCTACCTACAGATCGGCACTAATAGTTACTAGGGAACCAACAAAAATAGGGTTGAAAAAGGAATGGGGAACAACAAGGGAGCAAATCGTAGTTACCTCGTTCCAAGGGTCGTCCATGCAGGTATTGTAGGGGTTCGACGGCGAGATGTACGACACCATACCTCCTCATAGGGGTCCCATTCCGGCGGGATCTGACTGCCACCGGCGGCAGCCTCCGATGCACCGGCGGCAGCCGCCAATGCACCGGCGGCGGCGACGACCGTAGAGGGGATAGCATCGAAGAGGGAGGCGTCGCGCTTGGAGTCGACGGCGTCGAGGACGATGGGATTCGCATTCTCCTTGTCCATCGCCTGCAGAGGAGAGGGAGAGAGTTTTTTGCTTTGGAGAAGATGATGGGACGTGAGAGGCAATGTTGCATGAGGGAGTGAGAGTGACAGGGATAGTGCGAGGAGGCGAACAGGGAGAGGCATCTATAAAGGCGAGGGGTCGTTAATGCGACCTGCGTCCTACGCGTCCAGTATTGCACGTCTGCACGTCTTGGACTTCTGCACCACGACACGCGTCCACGATTGCACGTCTTCGACTGCTGCACCGTGACCCGCGTCTACGCGTCAACAATTGCACGTCTTCCACTTATGCACCGCAACACGCGTCCTCCAGTCTAACCCTGGAAATTTAGACATACTCAGGTATACCCTCGAGTCTTATACTAGCATTTTTTTGTGCTAAGTTTTACCCTTGAGTGCTAATAATGGCTAGTGCAATATACTCAGTTTTACCCTCAAGTGGCTGGTGAACAGAGAGTCAAAAAATGGGATTAAGCTAGTTAAATGAGTCATTTAATGTGCAAAAAATTCCAAAAAAGATAAAACCATGGTAGCACTTACTCATGTTGTCTTCTTACGCGACCTGCCACGTTGGGAACCATAACAATCATAGATAAATCAAGTTTTACCACAAAGTGCCACTTCTCAAATCACCTAGTAGCTATGAAGTTGCATGGCTTTACACAATAAGCCCTTCCCAAAACAGATTTCCCCAAAACATACTTTGTCTGAATGAGGCCACAACTTTCACACTCATGTATATTTGTATTGCAAATAGTTTCACTAGTAGGAAAACCATTATAGCTAGAAATGACATCTGTGGCGCACCTAAAAAATATGCTCCACAAAAATTATTTCTGTGGCGCACCAAAAATATGCGCCACAGAAAGTCGAAATTCTGTGGCGCATGGATGGACTGGTGCGCCACAGAATGTCGACTTTCTGTGGCGCATGTGGCTCGATGCGCCACAGAATTTTCATGGGACCACGCAGGGTCTAGCACTGCACATGGGCGAAGAGAATTCTGTGGCGCATGGTGGCATGTGCGCCACAGAGTTCAAAATTCCGTGGCGCACATGCCACCATGCGCCACGAAGTTAATATTTACGTGGCGCACCAACAATATGCGCCACAGAATTCAGCAGGATTTTTTTCTTCCCACGCAACTCACCCCCCCCCTTGGATCGCCTTTTTTTACCTTTGTAAAAAATAAAAAAAATAGATAGAAATTTCAAAAAATATAATCCTTCGAGATTCCCATATATTATGTCATCTAGCACCACTGAAATTTAACAAACATGAATTTTGACTTTTTTTGCAAAATTGCGTGGGAAAATCATCAAACTGGATTTCTGGTTGCATACGAACTCGAAAAAAACGCACAATATATCAAAATGTTCCCACGAAAAGAGTAAAAAGTTACGGCCAGTTAAAGATTTTTTCCTGCAAAATACAAAAAAAAGAAAAAAAAATTCTGTGGCGCATCTTGTCCCCCATGCGCCACAGAAGTTTTGGCCAAAATTTTGAAATTCGGAGGCGCCACCACCACCTCCTACTACTCCACTTCTCCTCCACCACCTCCTCTCACTTCTCCATCTCCTCTCCTCACTTCTCCTCCTCCACCACCACCACCACCACCACCACCACCTCATCCCTTCTTCTCCACCACCACCACCACCTCCTCCTCCATTCTTCTCCGGCGACCACCACCACCTCCTCCGGCGACCGGCGACCACCACCACCACCACCTCCGGCCACCACCATCACCACCACCACCACCACCACCTCCTCCTCCTCCTCCGGCTACCACCATCATCACCACCACCACCTCCTCCTCCTCCTCCGGCCAACACCACCACCACCACCACCTCCTCCTCCACCATCTCCTCCTCCACCACCACCACCACCACCACCTCCGGCCGGCCTCCTCCTCCTCCTCCTCCACCCACCACCCACCACCACCACCACCTCCGGCCGGCCTCCTCCTCCTCAACCCACCACCCACCCACCACCCACCAACCCACCCACCCACCACCACCACCACCTTCCGGCGAGATTCGAAAAAATCGACGAAATTCCGGCGGCCCCAGATCTAGATCTAGATCTAGATCTGGCCGCCACTTTTTTGAAATTCGAAAAAAATTCTCGTGGCGCATATTGGCATGGTGCGCCACGGAAGTTTGACGAACAATTCCGTGGCGCATATTGGCATGGTGCGCCACAGAAGTTTCAAAATTCTGTGGCGCACGTACATATGCGCCACAGAAGTTTCAATACTAGTCGCGTGGTCACTGTGGCGACCTGGATATGCGCCACAGAATTTGATTTTGGTGCGCCACATATAGCCTTTTTTCCACTAGTGTTTGAGGTAGGCCAAGATGGGTTTCATTGTACAAAACACGCATTTTCCATTTTTTATATCTCATATTAGAATCCCTTAGTCTGTTTACTACTCACGTGCCCTTGGTTTCTTGATACTACTCAGTTTTGCCATCTCCCTTCACAAATTCTCACAGACGCCTAACCTTGCCCTGATTGGTCTAGCCCTTATCATGCAGATCGTGCCCGCCGATCGTTGATCGTATGATCTAACGGGTAGGATAACCTCTCTCTCTCTCTCTCTCTGATCGGGGCCACCACCCTCTCTTTCTCTGTTGGCGGCTAGCTTCCATCCTCTATGTATGCTAAATATCCAGTTTGCCACCGGATTCAGCAAGTTTTGTTTTCTGTATTATTTTTCACGCGCTAAAAATTATAAACTCTTTTAGGCATTACTTTTCACGCAAAAAATGATAAACCATCACCGATTTCTTGTAGCCATTGCTTTTCACGCAAAAAATGATAAACCATCACCGATTTGTTGTAGCCATTACTTTTCACGCAAAAAATTATAAACCATCACCGATTTGTTGTAGCCATTTGATATGTCTCCAACGTATCTATAATTTCTTATGTTCCATGCTAGTTTTATGACAATACCTACATGTTTTGTTCACACTTTATGATGTTTTGATGCATTTTCCGGCACTAACCTATTAACAAGATGCTGAAGCGCCAGTTCCTGTTTTCTGCTGTTTTTGGTTTCAGAAATCCTACAAATGAAATATTCTCGGAATTGGACGAAACAAAAGCCCAGGGTCTTATTTTGCACGGAAGGTTCCAGAGCACCGAAGAGAATACGGAGAGGGGCCACGAGGTGGCCACACCATGTGGCGGCGCGGCCTGGAAGGGGGGCGCGCCGCCCTATGGGGTGGGCCCCTTGAGCCTCCTCCGACTCTGCCCTTCCGCCTACTTAAACACTCCGTCGCGAAAACCCTAGTACCGAGAGCCACGATACCAGAAAAGTTACAGAGACGCCGCCGCCAATCCCATCTCGGGGGATTCAGGAGATCGCCTCCGGCACCCTGCCGGAGAGGGGAATCATCACCGGAGGGCTCTACATCACCATGCCCGCCTCCGGACTGATGCGTGAGTAGTTCATCCTTGGACTATGGGTCCATAGCAGTAGCTAGATGGTTGTCTTCTCCCCTTGTGCTATCATGTTTAGATCTTGTGAGCTGCCTAAAATGATCAAGATCATCTATTTGTAATGCTACATGTTGTGTTTGGTGGGATCCGATGACTATGGAATACTATGTCAAGTTGATTATTGATCTATCATATATGTGTTGTTTATTTTCTTGCATGCTCTCCGTTGCTAGTAGAGGCTCTGGCCAAGTTGATACTTGTAACTCCAAGAGGGAGTATTTATGCTCGATAGTGGGTTCATGCCTCCATTGAATGCAGGACGAGTGACGGAAAGTTCTAAGGTTGTGGATGTGCTTGTTGCCACTAGGGATAAAACATCAATGCTTTGTCTAAGGATATTTGTGTTGATTACATTACGCACCATACTTAATGCAATTGTCCGTTGTTTGCAACTTAATACTTGGAAGGGGTGCGGATGCTAACCCGAAGGTGGACTTTTTAGGCATAGATGCATGCTTGGATGGCGGTCTATGTTCTTTGTCGTAATGCCCTGATTAAATTTCATAGTGATCATCATGATATGTATATGAATCTTTATTTGTCAATTGCCCACCTGTAATTTGTTCACCCAGCATGCTATTTATCTTATTGGAGAGACACCACTAGTGAACTGTGGACCCCGGTCCATTCTTTTACATCTGAAATACAATCTACTGCAATCTCTGTTCTTTGTTGTTCTTCGCAAACAAACATCATTCTCCACACCATACGTTTAACCCTTTGTTTTCAGCAAGCCGGTGAGATTGACAATCTCACTGTTAAGTTGGGGCAAAGTATCTTGATTGTGTTGTGCAGGTTCCACGTTGGCGCCAGAATCACTGGTGTTGCGCCGCACTACACTCCTCCACCAACAACCTTCACGTGGCCTTCATCTCCTACTGGTTCCATAAACCTTGCTTTCTTACCGAGGGAAACTTACTGCTATGCTCATCATACCTTCCTCTTGGGGTTCCCAACGGACGTGTGATGTACCGTTACAAGGAAGCTTCTATGCGCTAGCAGCTACTTTTTCTGGCACCGTTGCCGGGGAGATCAAGACACGCTGCAAGGGGAGTCTCTCACATCCAATCTCTTTACTTTGTTTATTGTCTTGCTTTACTTTATTTTATATTCTGTCTTGTTTGCTTTATATCAAAAACACAAAAACAATAGTTGCTTTACTTTATTTCATTTGTCTTGTTTGCTTTCTCTATATCAAAAACACAAAAAAATTAGTTACTTGTTTTTACTTTATTTTATTCTGTTTGCTTAGTTTACTTTTATTACTGCTACAATGGGTACTCCTGAACATACTAAGTTGTGTGATTTCACTAGCACAAATAATAATGATTTTATATGTACTCCTATTGCTCCACCTGCTACTACAACAGAATTTTATGAAATTAAACCTGCTCTACTAAATCTTGTTATGAGAGAGAAATTTTCTGGTGTTAGTACTAATGATGCTGCTGCCCATCTTAATAATTTTGTTGAACTTTGTGAAATGCAAAAGTATAAGGATATAGATGGTGATATTATAAAACTAAAATTGTTTCCTTTCTCCTTAAGAGGAAGAGCTAAAGATTGGTTGTCATCTTTGCCTAAAAATAGTATTGATTCATGGACTAAATGTAAAGATGCTTTTATTGGTAAATATTATCCTCCTGCTAAGATTATATCTTTGAGAATTAGCATTATGAATTTTAAGCAATTTGATAATGAACATGTTGCTCAAGCATGGGAGAGAATGAAATCTTTGGTAAAGAATTGCCCTACCCATGGACTAACTACTTGGATGATCATCCAAACCTTTTATGCAGGATTGAATTTTTCTTCGAAGAACCTATTGGATTCAGTCGCTGGAGGTACTTTTATGTCCATCACTTTGGGTGCTGCAACAAAGCTTCTTGATGATATGATGATCAATTACTCTGAATGGCATACTGAAAGAACTCCTCAAGGTAAGAAGGTAAATTCTGTTGAAGAAACCTCTTCTTTGGGTGATAAGATTGATGTTATTATGTCTATTCTTGTTAATGGTAGATCTCATGTTGATCCTAATAATGTTCCTTTAGCTTCATTGGTTGCTCAAGAAGAGCATGTTGATGTGAATTTCATTAAGAATAATAATTTCAACAACAATGCTTATAGGAATAATTATGGTAACAAAAACTATAGGCCATATCCTTCTAATAATTGTAGTGGTTATGGGAATTCTTATGGTAGATCTGTTTTGCCTAGTGAGGAAAAGATTCTGGAAATTGAAAGAACTACTAAGAGCTTTATGCAATCACAATATGAGCAAAATCAATTGTTTACTAAAACTATGAATGAACAATCTGCCTTGTTGAAAAATATAGGAAATCAACTTGAAAATTTGAATATGAAAATTTCTGTTTTGCAAACTAAACTTTCAAATGCTGAAAATCGAATCTCATATATGTCTGAATCACAATCTTCTTTAATGAATAAAATGGCTGCTAAACCTGAGGATAATGATAAAAAAATTCTTGCTACAGCAAACGCCATACAAGTTCGAATTATTGATAATATTAGAATGTTGGCTGAATTGCATGCTAGATGGGAAAGAGAAGAAAAAGAAAAATTTGATAAAGAGAATAATGTAGGTAAATTTTGGACTATTACCACCACTAGTAATGTTGATTCTTCACATGTTGCTAAACCTCCTACTATCAATGGTAAAATAATTGGTGTTGGCAATGTTTCTACTCCTAGTACAAAGCGTGCAAAATTGCCTGAAACTGCTGAAACTGTTTCTGATAAAAGTGATGAAACTTTTCAGAATGCTGTAGATCATAATGGTTTAGATTTTGATAGTTGTCATATTATTGAAGTTATTAAGTTCTGACAAAAACTTGCTAGAAGTCCTAATGCTAGTGCTATCAATTTAGCCTTTACAAAACATATTACAAATGCTCTCATTAAAGCTAGGGAAGAGAAATTAAAACTTGAAGCTTCTATTCCTAGGAAATTGGAAGATGGTTGGGAGCCCATCATTAATATGAAAGTCAATGATTTTTATTGTAATGCTTTATGTGATCTTGGTGCAAGTATTTCCGTTATGCCTAAGAAAATTTATGATATGCTTGACTTGCCACCATTGAAAAATTGTTATTTGGATGTTAATCTTGCTGATAATTCTATAAAGAAACTTTTGGGGAGGATTGATAATGTTCGCATTACGGTTAATAATAACCTTGTCCCCGTTGATTTTGTTGTCTTGGATATTGAATGCAATGCATCTTGTCCTATTGTTTTTGGAAGACCTTTTCTTCGAACTGTTGGTGCTATTATTGATATGAAAGAAGGAAATATTAAGTATCAATTCCCTCTCAAGAAAGGTATGGAACACTTCCCTAGAAAGAGAATGAAGTTGCCTTTTGATTCTATTATTAGAACAAATTATGATGTTGATGCTTCTTCTCTTGATGTTACTTGATTCGCACTTTCTGCGCCTAGCTGAAAGGCGTTAAAGAAAAATCACTTCTTAGGAGATAACCCATGGTTTTATTTTACTACTGTTTTTTTGAGTCTTGGAAGTTGTTACTACTGTAGCAACCTCTCCTTATCATGTTATTGTGCCAAGTAAAGTCTCTAATAGTAAAGTTGATACTAGATTTGGATTTCTGCACAGAAACAGATTTGTTGTCTGTCACGAATTCGCGTCCTTCTCTCTGTAGAAGAATCAAAAACATCAGAGAAAATTCATGCGTGATCCTCAGATATGTACGCAACTTTCATTAGTTTTGAGTTTTTCCATCTGAGCAAGTTAAGTGCCTCAGAAAAATTCTTCTTTACGGACTGTTCTGTTTTGACAGATTCTGCCTTTTATTTCACATTGCCTCTTTTGCTATGTTGAATGGATTTCTTTGTTCCATTAACTTTTAGTAGCCTTGGGTAATGTCCAGAAGTGTTAAGAATGATTGTGTCCTCTCTGAACATGTGAATTTTGATTATGCACTAACCCTCTAATGAGTTTGCTTTAAGTTTGGTGTGGAGGAAGTTTTCAAGGGTCAAGAGAAGAGGATGATATAATATGATCAAGAAGAGTGAAAAGTCTAAGCTTGGGGATGCCCCCGTGGTTCATCCCTGCATATTTTAAGAAGACTCAAGCATCTAAGCTTGGGGATGCCCAAGGCATCCCCTTCTTCATCGACAACTTATCAGGTCACTTCTAGTGAAACTATATTTTTATTCCGTCACATCCTATGTTCTTTACTTGGAGCATCTTTTGTTTTTGTTTTTGTTTTGGTTTGAATAAAGTTGGATCCCAGCAATCTTTGTATTGGAGATAGACACGCTCCACTTTTTCATTTTAACACTTGTGTTCTTAGTTTTGCTTTAACGTTCATGGTGAAGGCTGAAAACTGCTTCGTTGATTGCTATTTGGTTGGAATCAGAAAATGCTTCATATGGTCTTGAATAATTGATACTTGGCAATTTTTTTGAGCTCTCATAGATCATGTTTAAGCTCTTGCATCATTTAGTTTAAATCTATTAGTGGAGAACTACCATAGAGCTTGTTGAAATTTGGTTTGCATGATTGGTCTCTCTAAGGTCTAGATATTTTCTGGTAAAAGTGTTTGAACAATAAGGAAGACAGTGTAGAGTCTTATAATGCTTGCAATATGTTCTTGTGTAAGTTTTTGTTGTACCTTTTCATACTTGTGTTTGCTTCAAACAACCTTGCTAGCCAAAGCCTTGTACTGAGAGGAAATGCTTCTCGTGCATCCAAACACCTTGAGCCAAAACCCATGCCATTTGTGTCCACCATAACTACCTATATGTGGTATTTTTCTGCCATTCCAAAGTAAATTGCTTGCGTGCTACCTTTAAAATTTCATTCCTTTGTCTTTACAATACATAGCTCATGGTAAAATAGCTTAAAAACTATTGTGGTGATGAATATGTAGCTATGTATCTTAGTTCTTATAAGTTGCTTGTTGAGTGGTAACCATGTTTCTGGGGATGCCATCAACTTTTTACACCTTTGTTGAATATCATGTGAGTTGCTATGCATGTTCGTCTTGTCTGAAGTAAGGGTGATTTATCATGATCAAATGGTTTGAGTATGCATATTGTTAGAGAAGAACATTGGGCCGCTAACCAAAGCCATGTATCATGGTGGAAGTTTTCAGTTTGGACATTAATCCTCAATCTCTTATGAGAATATTATCTGTTGTTGAATGCTTAAGCATTAAAGAGGAGTCCATTATCTGTTTTCTATGTTGTCCCGGTATGGATGTCCACAAGTTGAGATTTATCAAAACTGAGAAATCAAATGCGATCTATCTCCTTGGACCTTTGTACAGGCGGCATAGAGGTACCCCTTTGTGACACTTGGTTGAAACATATGTTATGCAACGATAATCCATGTAAATCCAAGCTAATTAGGACAAGGTGCGGGCACTATTGGTATTCGATGCATGAGGCTTGCAACTTGTAGGAAGTTTTATGCATAACACATATGAATTATTACTACCATTGACAAAATTGTTTCTATGTTTGTAATACTACATGTTGTGTTTGGTGGGATCCGATGAATATGGAATACTATGTCAAGTTGATTATTGATCTATCATATATGTGTTGTTTATGTTCTTGCATGCTCTCCGTTCCTAGTAGAGGCTCTGGCCAAGTTGATACTTGTAACTCCAAGAGGGAGTATTTATGCTCGATAGTGGGTTCATGCCTCCATTGAATGCGGGACGAGTGACATAAAGTTCTAAGGTTGTGGATGTGCTGTTGCCACTAGGGATAAAACATCAATGCGTTGTCTAAGGATATTTGTGTTGATTACATTACGCACCATAGTTAATGCAATTGTCTGTTGTTTGCAACTTAATACTGGAAGGGGTGCGGATGCTAACCCGAAGGTGGACTTTTTAGGCATAGATGCATGCTGGATGTTAGTCTATGTACTTTGTCGTAATACCCTGATTAAATCTCATAGTGATCATCATGATATGTATATGAATCTTTATTTGTCAATTGCCCACATGTAATTTGTTCACCCAGCATGCTATTTATCTTATTGGAGAGACACCACTAGTGAACTGTGGACCCCGGTCCATTCTTTTACATCTGAAATACAATCTACTGCAATCTCTGTTCGTTGTTGTTCTTCGCAAACAAACATCATTCTCCACACCATACGTTTAATCCTTTGTTTTCAGCAAGCCGGTGAGATTGACAACCTCACTGTTAAGTTGGGGCAAAGTATCTTGATTGTGTTGTGCAGGTTCCACGTTGGCGCCGGAATCATTGGTGTTGCGCCGCACTACACTCCTCCACCAACAACCTTCACGTGGCCTTCATCTCCTACTGGTTCGATAAACTTGGTTTCTTACTGAGGTAAAACTTACTGCTGTGCTCATCATACCTTCCTCTTGGGGTTCCCAACAGACGTGTGCTGTACCGTCACAAGGAAGCTTCTATGCGCTAGCACCATTCACTACAAGAAAAGTTTCCATGGCCGACGAAGTTGAAGTCGCGCCGTGGTTGCTGGTGCACCATGGCCGACGATTTTTGGTCTCTCCGTGCTGCATGTCAAAACTTTTTTTTTTCTCGTTTTTGAGGCCACCTAGCCCGACGAAAACGGCCAAAACGTCGCGTATGGTGGCCCCGGACGTGGTGCATCACGAATTCTCGAGTTCGACGGCCGAGTCAACGCAAATCCGCACCGCCCAGGGATGTAGGGCCCAGATGGCAGCCTCTCTAGCATTGTTTTTTTTCTCGATCGTGCCATCTCGTTCAACACTCTCCGATCGAGCCGTTTACGATGTAGGATCATGGGTCCCGCATGTCATCCTCTATGAACCAAAATTCTTTCTATTCTTGGATTTTTTTGACCCCCTGATTTCTGGCTACTTCCTTTTTCTTTTGATCCCGTGCCGCCTTGGAAACGTTGAGACCGCTGCAGACTAAATGGGACCCGCATGTCATCCTCTATGAGCAATCAACTTTCTTTTCTTGGAGTTATTTTTGGCCCCTCATATTTGGTCACTTGCCTTTTTCTTTCGATCCCCTGCCGCCTCTCAAACGGTGATACTGCTGATGCTAAATGGGACCCGCATGTCATCCTCTATGTACTATAAAACTTTATTTTCATGGATTTTTTTTGGCACCCCATATTTGGTCATTTGTCTTTTTCTTTCGATCCCCTGCCGCCTCTCAAACGGTGATACCGCTGATGCTAAATGGGACCCGCATGTCATCCTCTATGTACTATAAAACTTTCTTTTCTTGATTATTTTTGGCACCACATATTTGGTCACTTGCCTTTTTCTTTCGATCCCCTGCCGCCTCTCAAACGGTGATACCGCTGCTGCTAAATGAGACCCGCATGTCATCCTCTATGTACTATAAAACTTTCATTTCTTGGATTATTTTTGGCTCCTGATATTTGGTTACTTGCCTTTTTCTTTCGAACCCCTGCCGCCTCTCAAACGGTGATACCGCTGCTGCTAAATGGGACCCGCATGTCATCCTCTATGTACTATAAAACTTTCTTTTCTTGGGTTATTTTTGGCACCTGATATTTGGTCACTTGCCTTTTTTCTTTCGATCTCATGCCACGTTTGAAACGTTGAGGAATCTGCTGGCTCATGGGACCCGCATGTCATCCTCTATGTGCTATAAAAGTTTATTTTCTAGGTTTTTTTTTCACTCTCTGATTTTTGGCTATTTCCTTTTTCTTTTGATGCCCTGCCGCCTTGGAAACGTTGAGCAAGCTGCTTACTCGTGGGACCCGCATGTCATCCTCTATGTACAATCAAGTTTCTTTTCTTGAATTATTTTTGGCTCCTGATATTTCGTCACTTGCATTTTTCTTTCGATCTCATGCCACGTTTGAAACGTTGAGGAACCTGCTGGCTCATGGGACCCTGATACGTCTCCAACGTATCTATAATTTCTTATGTTCCATGCTACTTTTATGACAATACTCACATGTTTTATACATACTTTACATCATTATTATGCATTTTCCGGCACTAACCTATTAACAAGATGCCGAAGCGCCAGTTGTTGTTTTCTGCTGTTTTTGGTTTCAGAAATCCTACAAAGGAAATATTCTCGGAATTGGACGAAATCAACGCCCAGGGTCTTATTTTTCCACGAAGCTTCCAGAAGACTGGAGGAGATACGAAGTGGGGCCACGAGGTGGCCACACCACAAGGCGGCGCGACCAAGGAGGGGCCCGCGCCGCCCTATGGTGTGGGCCCCTCGCTCGCCCCCATGCGTTGCCCTTCCGCCTACTTAAAGCCTCCATCGCGAAAACCCTATTACCGAGAGCCACGATACGGAAATACTTCCAGAGAAGCCGCCGCCGCCAATCCCATCTCGGGGGATTTAGGAGATCGCCTCCGGCACCCTGCCGGAGAGGGGAATCATCACCGGAGGGCTCTACATCATCATGTCCTATGGGTCCATAGCAGTAGCTAGATGGTTGTCTTCTCCTCTTGTGCTATCATGTTTAGATCTTGTGAGCTGCCTAACATGATCAAGATCATCTATTTGTAATGCTACATGTTGTGTTTGGCGGGATCCGATGAATATAGAATATTATGTCAAGTTGATTATCAATCTATCATATATGTGTTGTTTATGTTCTTGCATGCTCTCCGTTGCTAGTAGAGGCTCGGCCAAGTTGATACTTGTAACTCCAAGAGGGGGTATT
Source organism: Lolium rigidum (assembly GCF_022539505.1). Classification (NCBI taxonomy): domain Eukaryota; kingdom Viridiplantae; phylum Streptophyta; class Magnoliopsida; order Poales; family Poaceae; genus Lolium; species Lolium rigidum. The sequence continues at coordinate 346,149,308 of NC_061514.1, read as the reverse complement.
TATGCTCGATAGTGGGTTCATGCCTCCATTGAATCGGGACAGTGACGAAAGTTCCGAGGTTGTGGATGTGCTTATTGCTACTAGGGATAAAACATCAATGCTTTGTCTAAGGATATTTGTGTTGATTACATTACGCACCATACTTAATGCAATTGTCTGTTGTTTGCAACTTAATACCTGGAAGGGGTGCGGATGCTAACTCGAAGGTGGACTATTTAGGCATAGATGCATGCTTGGATGGCGGTCTATGTTCTTTGTCGTAATGCCCTGATTAAATCTCATAGTGATCATCATGATATGTATTGAATCTTTATTTATCAATTGCACGCCTGTAATTTGTTCACCTAGCATGTTATTTCTCTTATTGGAGAGACACCACTAGTGAATTGTGGACCCCGGTCCATTCTTTTACATCTGAATACAATCTACTGCAATCATTGTTCTCTACTATTCTTTGCAAACAAACATAATCTTCCACACTATACGTTTAATCATTTGTTTTCAGCAAGCCGGTGAGATTGACAACCTCACTGTTACGTTGGCGCAAAGTATCTTGATTGTGTTGTGCAGGTTCCACGTTGGCGCCGGTTTCACTGGTGTTGCGCCACACTACACTCCTCCACCAACAACCTTCACGTGTTCCTTGACTCCTACTGGTTCGATAACCTTGGTTTCATACTGAGGGAAATTTGCTTCTATACGCATCACACCTTCCACTTGGGGTTCCCAACGGACGTGTGCTTCACGCGTGTCAAGCTAAATTTCTGGCGCCGTTGCCGGGGACCTGAAGAAAAGTTGCACCCCAGAGATTTCTAACTCCCACGTCAACTACGCGCCCGCTAAATTTCTGGAGCCGTTGCCGGGGAGATCAAGACACGCTGCAAGGGGAGTCTCCCACATCCAATCTCTTTACTTTGTTTTTGTCTTGCTTTACTTTACTTTATTTATTGTCTTGTTTTCTTTATATCAGAAACACACAAAAATTAGTTGCTTTACTTTCTGTCTTGTTTACTTGTTCTATATCAAAACACAAAAAAAAATTAGTTACTTGTCTTTACTTTATTCTATTTGCTTAGTTTACTTTTATTACTACTAGAATGAGTAATCCTGAAGTTGAAGTTCGTTCTTTTAAACAACAAGGTGGAGAAAGTTTCAAAGATGCTTGGTACAAAATTAGTAATGCTCATCATAGGTGCATTAAGAAACACTCCACTATTATCCTTCTTAGGAACTTTTATGTTGGCCTATCTAGCTGGAATAGGTATGTTCTTGATACTCTTTCGAGAGGTAATTTCCTAGGTACTCCTGCTTTAGAAGCTAGTTGCATCATTGAGAGTCTAGTATGAACACCACCTGTTAATGAAGTTAAAATTGAAATCTCTCTTGAGGATGTCATGAAAAAGTTGGAAGCCATAGAGAAAAATTTTCCAAGTGTTGAAACTAAATTGGGAATGCTACTTGATAATACTGATAAACTCGATAAATCTCTAGGAGGAATTGATGAAAGAATTGCTATCCTAGAAACTTGTGTTATCCATGATAATCAAACCAATAGGATTAATGAACTTGAAAAAGCTATGGGAACCTTGGGTTCAACTTTTTCTTCTCTTAAGTTTAAGGAGAAAGCTTATGTGGATAAAGAACAAAAATTCATGTATGTCTCTAAGGTGCCTAAATCAAAGAATTATTATAGGCCTAAAATTGATAAAACCCCTAGCACCACCATAGGAAATTTAGATAATGGAGCATCTAAGGTACCCTCTGCAACAAGTTGTGTTTGTAAGAAAAATTATGATGTTGATGGTTCCTCTCTTGATGTTACTTGATTTGCACTTTCTGCGCCTAGCTGAAAGGCGTTAAAGAAAAGCACTTCTTGGGAGTTAACCCATGTTTTATTTTACTACTGTATTGTTGAGTCTTGGAAGTTGTTACTACTGTAGCAACCTCTCCTTATCATGTTTTTTGTGCCAAGTAAAGTCTCTATGGTAAAGTTGATACTAGATTTGGATTACTGCGCAGAAACAGAATTGCTGTCTGTCACGAATTTGCGTAGATCTCTCTGTAGAAAAATCAAAAAAATCTGCCAATTTACGTGCGTGATCCTCAGATACGTACGCAACTTTCATTAGTTTTGAGTTTTTCCGTTTGAGCAAGATAAGTGCCTCTGGAAAATTCGTCTTTACGGACTGTTCTGTTTTGACAGATTCTGCCTTTTATTTCGCATTGCCTCTTTTGCTATGTTGAATGGATTTCTTTGTTCCATAAACTTTCAGTAGCTTTGTGCAACGTCCGGAAGTGTTAAGAATGATTATGTCACCTCTGAATGTATGAGTTTTTTACTATGCACTAACCCTCTAATGAGTTTGCTTTAAGTTTGGTGTGGAGGAAGTTTTCAAGGGTCAAGAGAAGAGGATGATACAATATGATCAAGAAGAGTGAAAGGTCTAAGCTTGGGGATGCCCCCGTGGTTCATCCCTGTATATTTTAAGAACACTCAAGCATCTAAGCTTGGGGATGCCCAAGGCATCCTCTTCTTCATCGACAACTTATCAGGTCACTTCTAGTGAAACTATATTTTTATTCCATCACATCTTATGTTCTTTACTTGGAGCGTCTGTTTGCTTTTGCTTTTGTTTTGGTTTGAATAAAGTTGGACCCCACCATCCTTGTATTGGAGATATTACGTTCCGCTTTTTCATTTGAACATTTGTGTTCTTAGTTATGCTTTAATGTTCATGGCGAAGGCTGAAAATTGCTTCGTTGATTGCTATTTGGTTGGAATCAGAAAATGCTTCATATGGTTTTGAATAACTTGATACTTGGCAATTGTTTTGAGCTCTCATAGATCATGTTTAAGCTCTTGCATCATGTAGTTTAATCTATTAGTGGAGAACTACCATAGAGCTTGTTGAAATTTGGTTTGCATGATTGGTCTCTCTAAGGTCTAGATATTTTCTGGTAAAGTGTTTGAACAACAAGAAAGACATTGTAGAGAGTCTTATAATGCTTGCAATATGTTCTTGTGTAAGTTTTGTTGTACCTGTTCATACTTGTGTTTGCTTCAAACAACCTTGCTAGCCCAAAGCCTTGTACTGAGAGGAAATGCTTCTCGTGCATCCAAACACCTTGAGCCAAAACCCATGCCATTTGTGTCCACCATATCTACCTACTATGTGGTATTTTTCTGCCATTCCAAAGTAAATTACCTGAGTGCTACCTTTAAAATTTCATTCCTTTATCTTTGCAATATATAGCTCATGGGAAAATAGCTTAAAAACTATTGTGGTGATGAATATGTAGCTATGTGTCTTAGTGCTTATAAGTTGCTTGTTGAGCGGTAACCATGTTTCTGGGGACGCCATCAACTTTTTACCTTTGTTGGATATTGATGCGCGTAGATGTACACGTCCGTTGGGAACCCCAAGAGGAAGGTATGATGCGCACAGTGGCAAGTTTCCCTCAGTAAGACACCAAGGTTTAATCGGACCAGTAGGAGTCAAGAAGCACGTTCAAGGTTGATGGTGGCGAAATATGATGCGGCGCAACACCAGGGATTCCGGCGCCAACGTGGAACCTGCACAACACAACCAAAGTACTTTGCCCCAACGAAACAGTGAGGTTGTCAATCTCACCGGCTTGCTGTAACAAAGGATTAACCGTATTGTGTGGAAGATGATTATTTGAGAAGAGAACAGTAAAACAAGTATTGCAGTAGATTGTATGCGATGTAAAGAATAGGACCGGGGTCCACAGTTCACTAGAGGTGTCTCTCCCATAAGATTAAATCATGTTGGGTGAACAAATTACATTCGGGCAATTGACAAATAGAAAAGGGCATAACAATGCATATACATGATATGATAAATATAGTGAGATTTAATCAGGGCATTACGACAAAGTACATAGACCGCTATCCAGCATGCATCTATGCCTAAAAAGTCCACCTTCAGGTTATCATCCGAACCCCTTCCAGTATTAAGTTGCAAGCAACAGACAATTGCATTAAGTATGGTGCGTAATGTAATCAACAACTACATCCTTAGACATAGCATCAATGTTTTATCCCTAGTGGCAACAGCACATCCACAACCTTAGAACTTTCTGTCACTGTCCCAGATTTAATGGAGGCAAGAACCCACATCAATGGTAAAATAATTGGTGTTGGCAATGTTTCTACTCCTAGTGCAAAGCGTACAAAACTGCCTGAAATTGCTAAAACTGCTGAAACTGCTTGTGATAAAACTGCTGAAATTTTTTCCAACCTTGGGGACAATGATCCCATTGCTGTAGCTCATAATGATTTAGATTTTGATGATTGCCACATCTCTGAACTTATAAAGTTCTTACAAAAACTTGCTAAAAGTCCTAATGCTAGTGCTATAAATTTGGCATAGCATCTAGCTGCACCGTTAGTAATGATAATGATTCACAAGTTTGGACTATTACCACCGTTAGTAATGATAATGATTCACATGTTGCTGCACCTTAATGAAGGCATGCAAGATTTAATGAAGGCATGAAGGCATGAACCCACTATCGAGCATAAATACTCCCTCTTGGAGTTAAGAGTAAAAACTTGGCTAGAGCCTCTACTAATAACGGAGAGCATGCAAGATCATAAACAACACATAAACAATAGATTGATAATCACCATAACATAGTATTCTCTATCCATCGGATCCCGACAAACACAACATATAGTATTACGGATAGATGATCTTGATCATGTTAGGCAGCTCACAAGATCCAACAATGAAGCACAATTAGGAGAAGACGACCATCTAGCTACTGCTATGGACCCATAGTCCAGGGGTGAACTACTCACTCATCACTCCGGAGGCGACCATGGCGGTGTAGAGTCCTCCGGGAGATGAATCCCCTCTCCGGCAGGGTGCCGGAGGCGATCTCCCGAATCCCCCGAGATGGGATTCGTGGCGGCGGCGTCTCCGGAAGGTTTTCCGTATCGTGGCTCTCGGTATCGGGGGTTTCGCGACGGAGGCTATAAGTAGGCGAAAGGGCAGGTCAAGAGGCGGCACGAGGGGCCCAGGGGACAGGCCGGCGCGGCAAGGGCCTGGGCCGCGCCGCCCTGTCATCTGGCCACCTCGTGGCCCCACTTCGACTCCCCTTCGGTCTTCTGGAAGCTTCGTGCAAAAATAGGACCCTGGGCGGTGATTTCGTCCAATTCCGAGAATATTTCCTTACTAGGATTTCTGAAACCAAAAACAGCAGAAAACAGCAACTGGCTCTTCGGCATCTTGTTAATAGGTTAGTTCCGGAAAATGCGTAAATACGACATATAATGTGCATAAAACATGTAGGTATTATCAATAAAGTAGCATGGAACATAAGAAATTATCGATACGTTGGAGACGTATCAGCATCCCCAAGCTTAGTTCTGCTCGTCCCGAGCAGGTAAAACGATAACAAAGATAATTTCTAAAGTGACATGCCATCATAACCTTGATCATACTATTTGTAAACATATGTAATGAATGCAGCGATCAAAACAATGGTAATGACATGAGTAAACAAGTTCGAATCATAAAGCAAAGACTTTTCATGAATAGTACTTCAAGACAAGCATCAATAAGTCTTGCATAAGAGTTAACTCATAAAGCAATAAATCAAAGTAAAGGTATTGAAGCAACACAAAGGAAGATTAAGTTTCAGCGGTTGTTTCAACTTATAACATGTATATCTCATGGATATTGTCAACATAAAGTAATATAACAAGTGCAATATGCAAATATGTAGGAATCAATGCACGAGTTCACACAAGTGTTTGCTTCTTAAGGTGGAGAGAGATAGGTGAACCGACTCAACAATAAAAGTAAAAGAAAGGTCCTTCAAAGAGGAAAGCATCGATTGCTTGTATTTGTGCTAGAGCTTTTATTTTGAAAACATGAAACAATTTTGTCAACGGTAGTAATAAAGCATATGAGTTATGTAAATTATATCTTACAAGTTGCAAGCCTCATGCATAGTATACTAATAGTGCCCGCACCTTGTCCTACTTAGCTTGGACTACCGGATCTTCGCAATGCCATGTTTCAACCAAGTGTCACAAAGGGGTACCTCCATGCCGCCTGTACAAAGGTCTAAGGAGAAAGCTCGCATTTTGGATTTCTCGCTTTTGATTATTCTCAACTTAGACATCCATACCGGGACAACATGGACAACGGATAATGGACTCCTCTTTAATGCATAAGCATGTAGCAACAATTATTATTCTCATATGAGATTGAGGATATATGTCCAAAACTGAAACTTCAACCATGATTCATGGCTTTAGTTAGCGGCCCAATGTTCTTCTCTAACAATTTGCATGCTCCAATCATTAAGGTGATAGATCCTTCGGACAAGACGGACATGCATAGCAACTCACATGATATTCAACAAAGAATAGTTGATGGCGTTCCCCGTAAGCATGGTTATCGCACAACAAGCAACTTAATAAAAGATAAAGTGCATAAGTACATATTCGATACTACGATAGTTTTTAAGGCTATTTTGTCCCATGAGCTATATATTGCAAAGGTGAATGATGGAATTTTAAAGGTAGCACTCAAGCAATTTACTTTGGAATGGCGGAGAAATACCATGTAGTAGGTAGGTATGGTGGACACAAATGGCATAGTGGTTGGCTCAAGGATTTTGGATGCATGAGAAGTATTCCCTCTCGATACAAGGTTTAGGCTAGCAAGGTTATTTGAAGCAAACTCAAGGATGAAACGGTGCAGCAAAACTCACATAAAAGACATATTGTAAACATTATAAGACTCTACACCGTCTTCCTTGTTGTTCAAAACTCAATACTAGATATTATCTAGACCTTAGAGAGACCAAATATGCAAATCAAATTTTAGCAAGCTCTATGTATTTCTTCATTAATGGGTGCAAAGCATATGATGCAAGAGCTTAAACATGAGCACAACAATTGCCAAGTATCACATTATCCAAGACATTTTAGAATTACTACATGTAGCATTTTCCAATTCCAACCATATAACAATTTAACGAAGAAGAAACTTCGCCTTGAACATTATGAGTAAAGCCTAAGGACATATTTGTCCATATGCAACAGCGGAGCGTGTCTCTCTCCCACAAAGTGAATGCTAGGATCCATTTTATTCAAACAAAAACAAAAACAAAAACAAACCGACGCTCCAAGTAAAGAACACAAGATGTGATTGAATAAAAATATAGTTTCGTGGGAGGAACCCGATGATGTTGTCGATGAAGAAGGGGATGCCTTGGGCATCCCCAAGCTTAGACGCTTGAGTCTTCTTAGAATATGCAGGGGTGAACCACGGGGGCATCCCCAAGCTTAGAGCTTTCACTCCTCTTGATCATAGTATATCATACTCCTCTCTTGACCCTTGAAAACTTCCTTCACACCAAACTTCAAGCAAACTCATTAGAGGGTTAGTGCACAATAAAAGTTTACATGTTCAGAGGTGGCACAATCATTCTTTACACTTCTGGACATTGCATAAAGCTACTGGACATTAGTGGATCAAAGAAATTCATCCAACATAGCAAAAGAGGCAATGCGAAATAAAAGGCAGAATCTGTCAAAAACAGAACAGTTCGTAAATACGAATTTTAAAATGGCACCAGACTTGCTCAAATGGAAAAACTCAAAACTAATGAAAGTTGCGTACATATCTGAGGATCACGCTCGTAAATTGGCAGATTTTTTCGAATTTTCTACAGAGACTTGTGCCCAGATTCGTGACAGACAGAAATGCTGTTTCTGCGCAGCGATCCCAAATATAACATCAACTTTAACATAGAAACTTTACTTGGCACAAAAACATGATAAGGAGAGGTTGCTACAGTAGTAAACAACTTCCAAGACTCAAATATAAAATAAAGTACTGTAGTAAAAACATGGGTTGTCTCCCATAAGCGCTTTTCTTTAACGCCTTTCAGCTAGGCGCAGAAAGTGCAAATCAAGTATTATCAAGAGATGAGGCATCAACATTACCTTGGGTTTTACCCTTACCTTTCTTGTCCTCTTTATTACTCTTTGGCTTAGGGAATATATGGCTACCCCCGGGTGTAGAGGTGAATTTTAAGGTGCCTTCTCTCACGTCTATGACTGCTCCCAATAGTTTCAGCAGGGATCTTCCGAGTGTAATTTGCCATGTTCCTGCGCATTCAATGACAAGGTAATCAATGGATATTGTTATCCCAAGAATGGTTGTATGCACACCCGCAGCTATCCCTTTGGGAATTATAACAGAGTTATCAATATGAGTTGTTCCTTCTCCCCCTTCAGAGAATTCCCAAAGTTTCAATGATTTATGAATACTCTTAGGCATTAGGCAAAATTCAGTCATAATATCACAATTAGCATGAAGAGTTTGATTACCTATGACAATTTTAATAGTAGGATTCCACAATGAAGGTTCAGAGTTCACTAAAACTTGATCAAGACGGTTACGAATATATCCATACTTTTCATTTAGGCGAGATGCACTTGTTTCAAGAGTGTTTAATCTATTATAAATGCTAATAAGGGCTGAATCAAAGTTATTAGCTGAATCATGTGATGCAACCAATTTTTTTATGGCATTAAAAGCTTGATCCCCATTACAATGAAGGAAATCTCCTCCCACTAGAGCATCCAAGGCATATCTATAGCGAATCATAAGACCAAAATAAAAATTACTAAGGAGCAAACTTAGAGTCATTTGAGGTTCAGTTCTACGATAAGAAGTAAAAATCCTGGACCAAGCATCTTTAAAACTTTCCTCATCCCCTTGTTTAAAAGTAAAAACTAATTCCTCAGGTGAAGAAGTAACAAGTACAGAACTAGACATGATAACAAAAGTAAACTAAATGCAAGTAACTAATTTTTTTTGTTTTTGATATAGAGAGCAAGACAGTAAATAAAGTAAAACTAGCAACTAATTTTTTTGTGTTTTGTTTAGGTGCAGCAAACAAAGTAGTAAATAAAATAAAGCAAGACAAAAACAAAGTAAAGAGATTGAGAAGTGGAGACTCCCCTTGCAGCGTGTCTTGATCTCCCCGGCAACGGCGCCAGAAAAAGAGCTTGATGGCGTGTAACTCACACGTTCGTTGGGAACCCCAAGAGGAAGGTATGATACGCACAGCAGCAAGTTTTCCCTCAGAAAGAAACCAAGGTTTATCGAACCAGGAGGAGCCAAGAAGCACGTTGAAGGTTGATGGTGGCGAAATGTGATGCGGCGCAACAACAGGGATTCCGGCGCCAACGTGGAACCTGCACAACACAACCCAAGTACTTTGCCCCAACGAAACAGTGAGGTTGTCAATCTCACCGGCTTGCTGTAACAAAGGATTAACCGTATTGTGTGGAAGATGATTGTTTGCAAGAAAACAGTAAAACAAATATTGCAGTAGATTATATGCGATGTAAAGAATAGGACCGGGGTCCACAGTTCACTAGAGGTGTCTCTCCCATAAGATAAAAGCATGTTGGGTGAACAAATTACAGTCGGGCAATTGACAAATAGAGAAGGGCATAACAATCCATATACATGATATGATAAATATAGTGAGATTTAATCCGGGCATTACGACAAAGTACATAGACCGCCATCCAACTGCATCTATGCCTAAAAAGTCCACCTTCAGGTTATCATCCGAACCCCATTCAGTATTAAGTATGGTGCGTAATGTAATCGACAACTACATCCTTAGACATAGAATCAATGTTTTATCCCTAGTGGCAACAGCACATCACAACCTTAGAACTTTATATCACTGTCCAGGTGTCAATGAAGGCATGAACCCACTATCGAGCATAAATACTCCCTCTTGGAGTTAAGAGTAAAAACTTGGCCAGAGCCTCTACTAATAACGGAGAGCATGCAAGATCATAAACAACACATAAACAATAGATTGATAATCACCATAACATAGTATTCTCTATCCATCGGATCCCGACAAACACAACATATAGTATTACGGATAGATGATCTTGATCATGTTAGGCAGCTCACAAGATCCAACAATGAAGCACAATTAGGAGAAGACGACCATCTAGCTACTGCTATGGACCCATAGTCCAGGGGTGAACTACTCACTCATCACTCCGGAGGCGACCATGGCGGTGTAGAGTCCTCCGGGAGATGAATCCCCTCTCCGGCAGGGTGCCGGAGGCGATCTCCTGAATCCCCCGAGATGGGATTCGTGGCGGCGGCGTCTCTGGAAGGTTTTCCGTATCGTGGCTCTCGGTACTGGGGGTTTCGCGACGGAGGCTGTAAGTAGGCGAAAGGGCAGGTCGAGAGGCGGCACGAGGGGCCCAGGGGACAGGCCGGCGCGGCCAGGACCTGGGCCGCGCCGCCCTGTCATCTGGCCACCTCGTGGCCCCACTTCGACTCCCCTTCGGTCTTCTGGAAGCTTCGTGCAAAAATAGGACCCTGGGCGGGGATTTCGTCCAATTCCGAGAATATTTCCTTACTAGGATTTCTGAAACCAAAAACAGCGAGAAAACAAGCAATCGGCTCTTCGGCATCTTGTTAATAGGTTAGTTCCAGAAAATGCGTAAATACGACATATAATGTGCATAAAACATGTAGGTATCATCAATAAAGTAGCATGGAACATAACAAATTATCGATACGTTGGAGACGTATCAGCCGACCGGCCCAGCCGGCCAGGCCGCCCCGCGCCCTCTTCCTCTCCTTTTCCCCTGGGCCGAGCCAGGCCAGGCCGCCCCCAGGCCTGCCCCGCGCGCCCCCACCTCGCCTTCGTCCCCAACCTCCCCGACCTCCCCGTACGTGCGCACGTACAGGGAACCCGCCGGCCACCTCCACGATCTCCCCCACTCGCCCCACGTCCCCACCTCGCCTCTCCTCTCCCGTCCGAGGACACCTCCATAAAGAGCCCGGCCTCCTCTACCTTTTCCCCTCCTTTTCCCTCTCAAACACGCCGCCAGGCTCGCAAAATTTCTCGCCGGAGTTCACCTCACCGCGCCGCCTCCAGCCGGCCATTTCCGCCTGTCGGGACCTCCCGAAGCCGCGCCGCGGCCACCATCTGCACCGCGGCGACGTCCCGCACCGCCGCGCCGAGCCGAAGGACGCCGGGAACGCCGTCGCCATACACGCCGGCCATCGCCGCCGGCGAACTCCAACGCCGCGCCACGTCAGCCGCCACGTCGCTGCCACGCGTGCGCCACGTCGCCGCCACGTGAGCACCCTCCCTTTTTTTTTTCTTTCCCTATTCTGCCTTTAGATCTGAGCCGTAGACGTTATGTTGATCCAATGGATCAGAGAGCATGATCTGTGTGAAGGGGTACGCACCAGTAGGATTGCGCCATGTGTCAGGGACACCCCTAGTTTTCTTTTTAACAGCATTTCGATAGTCTGCGCTTTGCAAAATTCATAACCAGAGCTCCGCTTGTCCAAAAATTACAAACTTTATACCTCTGGAATCCTAAAAACATGAGGAACATTTTGGAACAATAAAATGTGGACTTACAGAAGTTTCAGTTTCATCCATATTTATATGCCTAATCGGAGTACTTCACCCATAAAATGAGATCTACACACCCTTTTCGGGTGATTCCTTTCGCACATGATTTCAAATGTTACCCTCTGACCAGTAGAACCAAAACCATCATTTGTCTACTGTACCAAAATACCTTTTGCATTTAATGGTAGTTGCCCTTCGCTAGTGCGACATAGATGGTTCGCAATAATCAACCGACCATAAAACTTGACCATGGCATCATGCATATAGTGACAACCAGAGATCATTAAATGGAGTGCACTTGTGTAAATATCATATGCATCTCATGTCTATGCTTGTGCATTTTTGTTGTGCATCGTGTTTATCGTGCTATGTATGAATGCCTGTAGATTGCGACTGTGACAGCTGCAACCGTTGTGATTGTGAAGATTGCAACTCCTCCCGTTGAAAAAGGCAAGTGACACACACCAAAAGTCCTAGTTTTATTCTTGCACTATAGTGTTTTTATAGTAGACATGTCTAGGGTTTATGCTTTTTGCCTGCTATTAAATCCTAGTAGTTTAGCTACACCACTCCTAGACTCCCTTAGCCGCCATTAAATTTAGTTGTTACCTGCTATGCCATGGAAAATGTTTTGATAGAGGTTAAGGAAAAACAACTAAGTTTAATGAATTACCCGGGTGAATGGTGGAGTTATGGAGAGGGTGGTCGTATCGTGGGGCAAGACCCTGGTGCTAGTGCACACTTGCGGAAAGTCACCCAGGCTTAAAGAGATTGTAGACAACCTTGCTCATTAGCTTCACGTACAACCACATGCTACTATGGCTCTGGCTTGACAAAGTATGTTGTATGAACCCGGATCCTAGGGGCCAGGTGGTGGTAGAGGGATACTGTAGGTGGGGGCGTGGCCCTTAGGGAATGGTTCGGGTGATTACACACAGAAGGTCTCGGCCACGGTCCGCACCTGTCCTTCCGAGCAAAATGTGCATCGAGGTAGAAGGATTGACCTGGCCATGTGGGTAAAGGTGTACAACCTCTCGAGAGTGTAAAATCTAAGTACTTAGCCGTGTCCCGGTTATGGACAACTTGAGCGAACTGACAAGTCTTGTTCGAAGATCTCCTCATCCCAATTTCTTAAATAAAATTTGATGGGTGAACAAGGGTAGGAAGGTACATTGGGGCTTTACCAATGCTATCGTTAATTTGGTACATTGGGGTTTTACCAATGTTACCGCTAATTAGATTGAAAGAAAATGCTTTGATAAATGATAGGGAAAAATTGGCTTTATGCAAAATGAACTTGAGCTCTACTCGCCGGATGTGCACGTAGGTGTAGGATGCCTTTTGAGTCCACAAAAGTGTCCTTGCCAATACAATTCCAAATGTATTGATTCCTTCGGGCTGCAACGTTTGATGTTGCGGTATCCCTAGCTGCTCGAAGAAGATGTTAGGATCACGAGTCTTTGCCCAACATGTCTCGCTCGTGGCATCCGTGAAGGAAGAGGACTCCATGCTATTTGCTTTCCGCTTGATGTTGAACTCTGATTTATGTTTATGCTAGCCCTTGAGCTATGCAAGTTGTATCGAACTATTTTATTTCCGCTGGATCTTAGGTTGTAATGAAGACCTTTGCTATTTGGTATTTCATCTTAAACTGTGTGTGCTAGCAGTTCGATCCAGGGACTAGCACTAATGCACAGGGACTTGCACTTTTTAAAGTGAGGTCACTACATCAACATCAGAGGCAAGTCTATCAACTCTAGAAGCAATAATATCAATTTTATCAAGCTTTTCCTCAACAGATTTGTTAAAAGCAGTTTGTGTACTAATAAATTATTTAAGCATGGCTTCAAGACCAGGGGTACACTCCTATTATTGTTGTAAGAATTCCCATAAGAATTACCATAACCATTACCATGAGCGAAGGATATGGCCTATAGTTATTACCGTAGTTGTTCCTATAAGCATTGTTGTTGAAATTATTATTTTTAATGAAATTCACATCAACATTTTCTTCTTGAGAAACCAATGAAGCTAAAGGAACATTATTTGGATCAACATTAGATCTACCATTCACAAGCATAGACATAATCACATCAATCTTATCACTCAAGGAAGAGGTTTCTTCAACAGAATTTACCTTCTTACCTTGTGGAGCTCTTTCCGTGTGCCATTCAGAGTAATTTATCATCATATCATCAAGAAGCTCTGTAGCCGCCCCCAAAGTGATGGACATAAAGGTACCTCCAGCAGCTGAATCCAATAAATTCCGCGAAGAAAAATTTAGTCCTGCATAGAAGGTTTGGATGATCATCCAAGTAGTCGATCCATGGGTTGGGCAATTCTTTACCAAAGATTTCATTCTCTCCCATGCTTGAGCAACATGTTCAGTATCTAATTGCTTAAAATTCATTATGCTACTTCTCAAAGATATAATTTTAGCGGGAGGATAATATCTACCAATAAAAGCATCCTTACATTTAGTCCATGAATCAATACTATTCTTAGGCAAAGATAGCAACCAATCTTTAGCTCTTCCTCTTAATGAGAAAGGAAACAGTTTCAATTTAATAATATCACCATCTACATCCTTATACTTTTGCATTTCACAAAGTTCAACAAAATTATTAAGATGGGCAGCAGCATCATCAGAACTAACACCAGAAAATTGCTCTCTCATAACAAGGTTCAGTAAAGCAGGTTTAATTTCAAAGAATTCTGTTGTAGTAGCAGGTGGAGCAATAGGTGTGCATAGGAAATCATTATTATTTGTGTTTGTGAAGTCACACAACTTAGTATTTTCAGGGGTATTCATTTTAGCAACAGTAAATAAAGCAAACTAGATAAAGTAAATGCAAGTAACTAAATTTTTTTGTGTTTTGTTTAGGTGCAGCAAACAAAATAGTAAATAAAATAAAGCAAGACAAAAACAAAGTAAATAGATTGGGAAGTGGAGACTCCCCTTGCAGCGTGTCTTGATCTCCCCGGCAACGGCGCCAGAAATTTGCTTGATGCGCGTAGATGTACACGTCCGTTGGGAACCCCAAGAGGAAGGTATGATGCGCACAGTGGCAAGTTTCCCTCAGTAAGAAACCAAGGTTTAATCCGACCAGTAGGAGTCAAGAAGCACGTTGAAGGTTGATGGTGGTGAAATATGATGCGGCGCAACACCAGGGATTCCGGCGCCAACGTGGAACCTGCACAACACAACCAAAGTACTTTGCCCCTACGAAACAGTGAGGTTGTCAATCTCACCGGCTTGCTGTAACAAAGGATTAACCGTATTGTGTGGAAGATGATTATTTGCGAAGAAAACAGCAAAACAAGTATTGCAGTAGATTGTATGCGATGTAAAGAAAGGACCGGGGTCCACAGTTCACTAGAGGTGTCTCTCCCATAAGATTAAAGCATGTTGGGTGAACAAATTACAGTCGGGCAATTGACAAATAGAAAAGGGCATAACAATGCATATACATGATATGATAAATATAGTGAGGTTTAATCAGGGCATTATGACAAAGTACATAGACCGCTATCCAGCATGCATCTATGCCTAAAAAGTCCACCTTCAGGTTATCATCCGAACCCCTTCCAGTATTAAGTTGCAAGCAACAGACAATTGCATTAAGTATGGTGCGTAATGTAATCAACAACTACATCCTTAGACATAGCATCAATGTTTTATCCCTAGTGGCAACAAGCACATCCACAACCTTAGAACTTTCCGTCACCGTCCCGCATTTAATGGAGGCATGAACCCACTATCGAGCATAAATACTCCCTCTTGGAGTTAAGAGCAAAAAATTGGCCAGAGCCTCTACTAATAACGGAGAGCATGCAAGATCATAAACAACACATTGGTAATAGATTGATAATCACTATAACATAGTATTCTCTATCCATCGGATCCCGACAAACACAACATATAGTATTACAGATAGATGATCTTGATCATGTTAGGCAGCTCACAAGATCCAACAATGAAGCACATGAGGAGAAGACGACCATCTAGCTACTGCTATGGACCCATAGTCCAGGGGTGAACTACTCACTCATCACTCCGGAGGCGATCATGGCGATGAAGAGTCTTCCGGGAGATGATTCCCCTCTCCGGCAGGGTGCCGGAGGCGATCTCCTGAATCCCCCGAGATGGGATTCGCGGCGGCGGCGTCTCTGGAAGGTTTTCTGTATCGTGGCTCTCGGTACAGAGGGTTTCGCAACGAAGACTTTAAGTAGGCGGAAGGGAAACGCGGGGGGCCACACGAGGGCCCCACACGCTAGGGCCGCGCGGCCAGGGCCTGGGCCGCGCCGCCCTAGTGTGGTGGCGCCTCGTGGCCCCACTTCCTTTCCCCCTCGGTCTTCTGGAAGCTTCGTGCAAAAATAGGACCCTGGGCGTTGATTTCGTCCAATTCCGAGAATATTTCCTTACTAGGATTTCTAAAACCAAAAACAGCAGAAACAAAGAATCGGCTCTTCGGCATCTTGTTAATAGGTTAGTGCCGGAAAATGCGTAAATACGACATATAATGTGCATAAAACATGTAGATATCATCAGTAATGTAGCATGGAACATAAGAAATTATCGATACGTTGGAGACGTATCAGATATCATGTGAGATGCTATGCATGTTCGTCTTGTCTGAAGTAAGGGTGATTTATCATGATCAAATGGTTTGAGTATGCATATGTTAGAGAAGAACATTGGGCCGCTAACCAAAGCCATGTATCATGGTGGAAGTTTTCAGTTTGGACATTCATCCTCAATCTCTTAGGAGAATATTATTTGTTGTTGAATGCTTATGCATTAAAGAGGAGTCCATTATCTGTTGTCTATGTTGTCCCGATATGGATGTCCTAAGTTGAGATCTATTAAAAACGAGTAATCAAATGCGATTGATCTCCTTGGACCTTTGTACAGACGGCATAGAGGTACCCCTTTGTGACACTTGGTTGAAACATATGTTATGCAATGATAATCCATGTAAATCCAAGCTAATTAGTACAAGGTGCGGGCACTATTGGTATTCTATACATGAGGCTTGCAACTTGTAGGAAGTATTATGCATAACACATATGAATTATTACTACCGTTGACAAAATTGTTTCTATGTTTTCAAAACAAAAATAGTAATCCATGCTTTCCTCTGCGAAGGGCCATTCTTTTACTTTATGTTGAGTCGGTTTACCTACTTCTTTCTATCTTAGAAGCAAACACTTGTGTTAACTGTGTTCATTGATTCTTACATGATTACTTATTGAACTTGTTATATTACTCTATGTTGACAATTATCCATGAGATATACATGTTACAAGTTGAAAGCAATTGCTGAAACTTAATCGTCCTTAGTGTTGCTTCAATGCCTTCTACTTTGAATCTATTGCTTTATGACTTAGCTCTTATGCAAGTCTCTTTGATACTTGTCTTGAAAGTACTATTCATGAAAAGTTTTGCTATATGATTCATTCGTTTAGTCATTATCTCTTTGTTAGCAATCTATTTCTTCAAATCACTCCATTCATCTCATATGCTTTACAATAATGTTGATCAAGATTATGTTGGTAGCATGTCACTTCAGAAATTATTGTTGTTATCGTTTACCTACTCGAGGGCGAGTAGGAACTAAGCTTGGGGATGCTTGATACGTCTCCAACGTATCTATAATTTCTTATGTTCCATGCTACTTTTATGACAATACTCACATGTTTTATACATACTTTACATCATTATTATGCATTTTCCGGCACTAACCTATTAACAAGATGCCGAAGCGCCGGTTGTTGTTTTCTGTTGTTTTTGGTTTCAGAAATCCTACAAAGTAAATTTTCTCAAAATTGGACGAAATCAACGCCCAGGGTCTTATTTTTCCACGAAGCTTCCAGAAGACCGAAGGAGATACGAAGTGGGGCCACGAGGTGGCAACACCACAAGGCAGCGCGGCCAAGGAGGGGCCCGCGCCGTCCTATGGTGTGGGCCCCTCGGTCGCCCCCCTGCGTTGCCCTTCCGCCTACTTAAAGCCTCCGTCGCGAAAATCCTATTACTGAGAGCCACGATACGGAAATACTTCCAGAGACACCGCCGCCGCCAATCCCATCTCGGGGGATTCAGGAGATCGCCTCCGGCACCCTGCCGGAGTGGGGAATCATCACCGGAGGGATCTACATCATCATGCCCGCCTCCGGATTGATGCGTGAGTAGTTCATCCTTGGACTATGGGTGCATAGCAGTAGCTAGATGGTTGTCTTATCCTCTTGTGCTATCATGTTTAGATCTTGTGAGCTGCCTAACATGATCAAGATCATCTATTTGTAATGCTACATGTTGTGTTTGGCGGGATCCGATGAATATAGAATATTATGTCAAGTTGATTATCAATCTATCATATATGTGTTGTTTATGTTCTTGCATGCTCTCCGTTGCTAGTAGAGGCTCGGCCAAGTTGATACTTGTAACTCCAAGAGGGGGTATTTATGCTCGATAGTGGGTTCATGCCTCCATTGAATCTGGGACAGTGACAGAAAGTTCTAAGGTTGTGGATGTGCTGTTGCTACTAGGGATAAAACATCAATGCTTTGTCTAAGGATATTTTTTTTATTACATTACGCACCATACTTAATGCAATTGTCTGTTGTTTGCAACTTAATACTGGAAGGGGTGCGGATGCTAACCTGAAGGTGGACTATTTAGGCATAGATGCATGCTTGATGGCGGTCTATGTTCTTTGTCGTAATGCCCTGATTAAATCTCATAGTGATCATCATGATATGTATTGAATCTTTATTTGTCAATTGCCCGCCTCGTAATTTGTTCACCCCAGCATGTTATTTATCTTATTGGAGAGACACCACTAGTGAAATGTGGACCCCGGTCCATTCTTTTACATCTGAATACAATCTACTGCAATCATTGCTCTCTACTGTTCTTTGCAAACAAACATCATCTTCCACACTATACGTTCAATCCTTTGTTTTCAGCAAGCCGGTGCGATTGACAACCTCACTATTACGTTGGGGCAAAGTATCTTGATTGTGTTGTGCAGGTTCCACGTTGGCGCCGGTTTCACTGGTGTTGCGCCGCACTACACTCCTCCACCAACAACCTTCACGTGTTCCTTGACTCCTACTGGTTCGATAACCTTGGTTTCATACTGAGGGAAACTTACTTCTATACGCATCACACCTTCCACTTGGGGTTCCCAACGGATGTGTGCTTCACGCGTGTCAGACCCGCATGTCATCCTCTATGTGCTATAAAAGTTTATTTTCTTGGATTTTTTTCACCCTCTGATTTTTGGCTATTTGCCTTTTCCTTTTGATCCCCTGCCCCCTTTGAAACGTTGAGTAAGCTGCTGGCTCATGGGACCCGCATGTCATCCTCTATGTCCATCAACTTTATTTTTTGGATTTTTTTGACCCCCTAATTTCTAGCTACTTTCTTTTTCTTTTGATCTCAAACCGCATTTCAAACATTGAGACCGCTGGTGCAAAATGGGACCCGCATGTCATCCTCTATGTACAATAAATCTTGGATTATTTTTGGCACCTCATATTTGGTCACTTGCCTTTTCGATCTCATGCCGCCTTTGAAACGTTGAGTAAGCTGCTGGCTCATGGATCCCGCATGTCATCCTCTACGAACAATAAAAGTTTCCTTTCTTGGAGTTATTTTTGACCCCTAATTTCTGGCTATTTGCCTTTTTCTTTTCATCCCCTGCCCCCTTTGAAACGATGAGGATGCTGTTGGCAGGTCGGTCCCACATGTCATCCTCTATGAACAATAAAAGTTTCCTTTGGTGGATTTATTTTTGACCCCTAATTAATTTCTTGCTATTTCCTTTTTGAGGATCCCCTGCCGCCTTGGAAAGTTGAGGATGTTGCTGCCTCATGGGTCCCGCATGTCATCCTCTCAGAACGATAATTTTTTTCTTTTCTTGGATTTTTTTACCAACTGATTTTTGGTTTTCTATTTTATTTTCGATCCCCTGCCGCCTTTGAAACGTTGACGACGCTGCTAGCTCATGGGTCCCCGATGTCAGCCTCCCCGTACAAGAAACATGTGATATCTTGATTATTTTGCAGACAATAAACAGTGTATTTCGCTCTGAGCTATTGCAAACGGATAAATTAAATCTTTATCTTTACAACTTATATGTTGAATCTCCTTGTTTTTTAGTTTTGCGAAGCATAGGACTTTCCTGTTTTTTTTTTGAGAAAAATTTGAACTTTCATGTTTTGGAGTGGGCTGAAATTGTACGAGTCAAAAGGCCCAGCAGGATAGTTCGAAGTCCCAGATGTTCAGATGCAGCTCAATTGAAATCTTTGTTTCCTTGGATTTTTTTCACCCCCTGATTTCTGGCTAATTCATTTTTCTTTTGGTCCTATGCCGCCTTGGAAACGTTGAGACCGCTGCTGCAAAATGGGACCCGCATGTCATCCTCTATGTACAATAAAGTTTCTTTTCTTGAATTATTTTTGGCTCCTGATATTTGGTCACTTGCCTTGGAAACGTTGAGGATGTTGCTGCCTCATCGGTCCTGCATGTCATCCTCTCAGAACGATAAATGTTTCTTTTTTTAGATTTTTTACCAACTGATTTTTGGTTTATTTTTTCTTTCGATCCTCTGCCGTCTTTAAAACGTTGACGGCCCTGCTGGCTCATGGGTCCCCGATGTCAGCCTCCCCGTACAAGAAACATGTGATATCTTGATTATTTTGCAGAAAATAAACACTGTATTTCGCTCTGAGCTATTGCAAACGGAAAAAATAAATCTTTATTTTTAAATAAACAAACTTATATGTTGAATCTCTTTGTTTTTTGTTTTTGCGAAGCATAGGACTTTCCTGTTTTGGAGTGGGCTGAAATTGTACGAGTCCAAAGACGTCCAGCAGGATAGTTCGAAGGCCCAGACGGCCAGATGCAGCCCAATTGAAATCTTTCTTTTCTTGAATTTTTTTTACCCCCTTATTTCTGGCTACTTCCTTTTTTTTTTGGTCCTGTGCTGCCATGGAAACGTTGAGTATGCTGCTACCTCATGGGTCCCGCATGTCATCCTCTATGTACAATCAAGTCTCTTTTCTTGGATTTTTTTACCTCCTTATTTTTGGTCACTTGCCTTTATCTTTCGATCTCATGCAGCCTCTGAAACGTTGAGGAAGCTGCTGGCTCATGGGACCCACGTGTCATCCTCTGTACTATAAAAGTTTATTTTCTTGGATTTTTTTCACCCTCTTATTTTTGGCTATTCCTTTTTTCTTTTTATCCCCTACCGCCTTGGAAACGTTGAGTAAGTTGCGGACTCATGGGACCCGCATGCCATCCTCTATGTACAATCAACTTTCTTTTCTTGGAGTTTTTTTACCCCCTAATTTCTGGCTACTCTTTTTCTTTTGATCTCAAGCCACATTTGAAACGTTGACACCGCTGCTGCAAAATGGGACCCGCATGTCATCTTTTATGTACAATAAAGTTTCTTTTCTTGGATTATTTTTGGCTCCTGATATTTGGTCACTTGTCTTTTTCTTTCAATCTCATGCCGCCTTTGAAACGTTGAGGAAGCTGCTAGCGCATGGGTCCCGCATGTCATCCTCTATGAACAATAAAAGTTTCCTTTCTTGGAGTTACTTTTGACCGCTAATTTCTGGCTACTTCCTTTTTCTTTTGATCCCCTGCCGCCTTGGAAACGTTGAGTAAGCTGCTGACACAAGGGGCCCGCATGTCATCCTCTATGTACAATCAACATGCAAGATCTTGGAGCGAAAGAGCTTGTATAAGTGGGACCCAAATGTCATCCTCTATGTACAATAAAAGTTTCTTTTCTTGGATTATTTCTTGCTCCTGATATTTGGTCACTTTCCTTTTTCTTTCGATCTCATGCCGCCTCTGAAACGTTGAGTAAGGTGCTAGCTCATGGGACCCGCATGTCATCCTCTATGTACAATCAAGTTTCTTTTCTTAGATTTTTTTACCCCCTGATTTTTTGTCACTTGCCTTTTTTCTTTCGATCATATGCCACCTTTGTTGGCTCATGGGTCCCACATGTCAGCCTCTATGAACAATAAAATTTTCCTTTGTTGGATTTATTTTTTACCCCTAATTTTTGGCTATTTGCCTTTTTCTTTTGATCCCCTGCGGCCTTTGAAACGATGAGGACGCTGCTGTCAGGTCGGTCCCACATGTCATTCTCTATGAAGAATAAAAGTTTCCTTTTTGGATTTATTTTTGACCCCTAATTTCAGGCAATTTGCCTTTTTCTTCTGATCCCTGCCGACTTCGAAATGATGAGGATGCTGCTGGTAGATCGGTCCCACATGTCAGCCTCTATGAACTATAAATGTTTTCTTTCTAGGATTTATTTTTTACCCCTAATTTCGGGCTACTTGCCTTTTTCTTTGAAACATTGAGGACGCTACTGTCTCATGGGTCCCACATGGCATCCTCTCTAAACGATAAACCTTCATTTCTTGTTAACGACAGGTTTATCAGTATTATTTTTGCAAGTTGATAGATTAAATCATGGAATTATCAGGATATGTTTTAAATTTCAAATCCACTTTATGAATTTTTAAAAATACCGTTATCCATGTGGGTATGGAGCGATCAAGGATTTTCATATTGGGCATGAGCAGTTTCATAAATTGGAACCCAATAATTCAAAATAAATAAAAACAACTTTTATGTAGAATCTACGTGTTTTTTTTGCCAATCATAGGATCTGTGTTTCATTAGAAAAGGGCCGAAATTGCATGAGCAGAAAGGCCCATTTGTAGTTATTGGGCTTCGACAGCCGGAGCAAGTAGACCGATAACAATTACCATGTAGATGTTCGTTGGCAACCCAAAAGTCAAATATTGGGCCCAACAGGGGAATGTTGAACAGTAGTTTTTCTATTGGGAAGGTGGTACATGGGGTTTTCCTGACAAAAAAATGGAACATGGTTTACTGAAGGTTGGCCATTTGTGCCTAATATGTTTGTCAGCATGAGCTTTACCTTCCGCCGCCGCTACCATGCCTCGTCGCGGGTCGAGCTAGCGGTACGGCGGCGTCTTGAGCTCGGGGTACCGCAGCGTCCGTGCGCGCCCCAAATTAAGGTACCTATTAAGCGGAGATACGTACCGGCGACGAGCACATCGGCCTCGGGATGGCACCTACAATAGGCTCGTCTGGCCTTGGGGCATTTACCCCTAGCCTCTTCCATGCTCAAGTTTTAGAAATATTTCTGGCTCTGTTCAACACGGGATCAAATTTTTCAACATGACAATTCTTATGGAGTAGCAACGAGTTGAATCTCTCAAAACTCTTTAAGTTCTGCAATATAACGACTAATTGGTACTACCTTATACAAAATGATTACATATCCTTATTTTGGAAGGAAGTAATCACACACTTATAGTTTGCTAGTCAGCTGCACGTAATGTTAAAAATCGGCAATTATAATGAATAAACCTGTAATTTTCACTTAAAAATGCATTAAGGAGCATCAAATTTGACAAATCAAACCATGTCTTACTGAAAATTGACATGTCTTTCTCATGTAGAAATGTAAAATTATCCATGCATGTGCGTTTATACAGGTTAAGTTTTGCACGTATTATTTTTTGTAACTTTTCTGACTACCTTCAAAGCTCCAATCCTTCTTCATCATCTTTTTCGTACCGCACTGATGCAAGAGAATGCGAGCTGCTCGCCAGATGCGACTTCGTATCCGATATGTGTACTATGCCTTCTCCATCTAGTGCTAGTTACGCCTCTGTGCTAATTAATTCTATCCCAGTGCCTACATCCAGCACAAACCTCTGTCATTGCAGCTGTGACTCACCTCGACCATTGGAGCCAAATCACAAGAGCGAGCTCAGTCTCAACCAGAGAGGCATGTGTCTCATGATTAGCTATCTACTCCCTCTGTCTCAATGCTTTAGGCGTATAAATTTTTCCGGTTTTTCCTCAAAGCTTAAGGCGCATGCGAGTAGAATTAGCAAACCTTCCTATTCTGCCCCTCCTTTCCCGTTCGGTTCCCTGGAAAATCTGATCGCATTAACAGCCGACCCTTCGTTCTCGCTCGTCTCCCCACGCGAGCGCCTCGCTTCCTGCGCTCGAGTTACAACAGCCGCCACCGCCTCCCATTATAGATGATGGCGCCATGGGAGAGAAGCTCTACTCCTTCACTCTCGGACCTCCTCTCTCCTTTTCTTCCACTCGTTTGCCCGTTAGGTTTCCATGGTGATGGCGTTGATGGTGTTGGTGCTGCTGCTGTCCCATGCCGCCTGCGCGAAGGACGATGGCCAGGGATCGTCTCATCGGCAGGGGATGGACATGGACGAGGCCTTGGTGGGCAGCCATGCCACGGCGGGTCAGGGCGGAGCCCTGCCTAGGGGTCATGGCGACGGAGGCCTGTTCCTGTTCATGCTGGATGGAAGCATGGAGCTGCTCGACGATAACCAATACAACTTCGAGAATAGCGACGTTGCGTTCATCGAAGAACATAGACCGAATATGCAGGTTCGTTTTTAGCTCTGAAAATTGTGACAGAACATGCCAATTGTTTTTAGCTCTGAATATACACGTGAATTTTGTTTGCAGTGGCTGTGGGATTTGCAAACGGAATTTGAAGCATGGCTTGATAACATGGGGATCCCAATAGATGTAGAAGATCAAGCACACTTGATGAATGATGGAGTAGCAGCTGTTGATGCGGTTCAAGAAGAAGTAGTTGATGCAAGGCGGAGGGAGTAGCAGCTGTTGATGACTGTGCTAATTAATTCTATCCTAGTGCCTACATCCAGCACAAACCTCTGTCATTGCAGCTGTGACTCACCTTGACCATTGGAGCCCAATCACAAGAGCGAGCTCAGTCTCAACCAGAGAGGCATGTGTCTCATGGTTAGCTATCTACAACTTGTTGTCTTACTAAAACCGTGCCTATCATAGAGATCACCTCGCTGGTGTAGCAATGGCTGCAAGTAGCTGCTAGCATGAGCGAAGAGGATAAGGAAGAAAAGATTAAAAAAATGGGGTGGGGCCAACAAGCAGGAAAGCTATCTATAGCTTTATGGATGTTTCTGGAGTTGGGTAGAAAATAGTAGATTACACTGTAGCAGCGATTCCCAGATTCCAAGGCCGTTGGATGATGTCTAATGAACGGCAGAACTGTGTTCAAGAAAAAAACGGCAGAACAAAATAGACGAAATTAGCTTGAATTTTGATAATAAATCTTGGGCATTTTCCCTCGAACATGATGTACTACTACTACTGTACTCAACTTTGGGTAGTCTCTGGACTAGTCTCTCTCGTCCACCAATTATTATTATTATACTACTGCGAAAAGTTGAGGGTAGTCCCTAGTCCCTAGCACTTCGCCCACTTCCCCTGGCCTCATCCCAGAGATCTCACACCAACCACCTCACCGTTGGCTAGCCGCCAGTCTACACCCCTCCAAAGAATCCTCAATGGCGGCGACGTCCCTACTAGAGCGCTCCTCACGCGAGCGCATCGTCGAGTCTGGCCCACATGTCTTCCGTGCCTGCCGTGTGTCGGCAAGCACGGCCAACTTCTCCGTCGGCGAGCCGCCGGCCGTGGGCGAGGGCGAGGCGTCCCCGTACACTATGACAGTGCACATCTTCTTCTCGACGACGTACGAGCTCAGGAGGATGGCCGGCTCCCTCCCTGCCCCACTGGATCAGGACGATATCACCACTACACCCTGCGAAGAGGTGGTGCTGGATCTTGGCTTGCCTCCGAGGGAGCTGCGTAGTGGGGGCAATGTCGTGCGAACTATGCGCGAGATTCTTGCCCGTGTATGGCTGTTCAAGAACTTGAACCTCACGGAGGAGGAGTGGGACATCATCATGCCTTACGATGTTATGCACCTGATAAGGCACCAGGCGTGTCATCGGGTCGGTGGCCTCCACTTCGACCTCACCCTTAGGGTGGACCACCAGCTCATCGTCAACTTGCCGGCGCTGCAAGACAGTTGGGTCCTAGTTGCGCCGGAGGACGGCCACTGCAGCATATGCATGCTGGGTTTGTCGCAGCGCACAACGGTGCGTCTCCGGGGATGCAAACATCCGTTCCATAGGAAGTGCATCTTCTCCTGGTTTGTAACGAACGCCAGCTGCGCTATCTGCCGTGATAAAGTGCTGACCCATCTTATTTTCGATTTGTAGCATAGTATGAAAAAAACCCTATATGATAGGGATGCCATGCCAACTTGAATCCTATGTCAAGAGAAATTCTATTTGATTGTGGTTATAAGATATTTTGCATTAGTTTGATCTATTATCATTCTATTTTCCTATGGGATATGACCCTATGAATCAAACAGCCTGGGATTACTTCCACACAATTAAGTTTGACCAACTTTTAGTAGGACAACAAACATAAATAATTAGTCATCATGGGATTACAATCCAACAGATAATTGTCTTCAGGACTCATACATTTTCCAAATAGAAAAATCAAAACAAATCATGGCTCTTCATCTCACAGCATGATACAGAGACAAGAGTCTAATCATCATCATATCATCATCTTCATCATCACCTCCGTCTTCATTCTGATATTCGTGCATGGTCTCATCCTGCTCGTCGTGTCCATTGTCCTCCTGAGATTCACCACGTAGATTTAGTTTATCCATCTCTTTGTCGACTATACTAACCTCAACAGTGAAATATACTTCTCCATCATGTGCAGGGATACCTGTATCCAACGAGGTTTCATCAATGTCAGCAACTTTAGTTTGCATACAACCAGCGAAATCATCTTGTTGGGCACCAATTATTGGATCCACATTCTCATCCAAATCATATATGTTCCTTTCCACAAAATTTTGCACATACTGCCATCCTTTTCTAGATCTGTCTTCCAAGAAAAGTGCCTTGGCCGCTTGAGGTACCAAAATATAAGGATCATCCTTGTACCACTGAGCAGTAGTATTGACTGATATGAAATACCCATCATTTCTAGCACCTTTGCCCTTGTTTGGATCTTGGTTGTACCAATAACACTTAAATAAAACCACAGATCGGACAGTAACCTTATCACTATAGAACAACTGAATAACCTCTTCTATGTGACCATAATGGTCAAATGACTCTGATCTCTTCTTTCTGGTTGTCAAGTGATCTCCACTGGTTGTGATGCTACTATTTTCGTGTCTTTAATGTTGTTCACGCTCAAAGGAGCTGTAATGGACACCATTGGCATTGCAAGCTGCAGCTACCAACATCCTCTTATCTGGACCACGTGATAGGCCAAGGAGATCAGCACTAACAACGCCTGGATTCTCCGCATGGAGTTTCGAGATATACGATTACAAAATAGACAAGAGGTCATCTCATGTGAAAACACATAGACAAGTCAGAGTGCAATTGAACATCTTACATGTTTCTCAAACCAGTCCTGAAACCCACTCCCACGTGCCGATAGCTTTCCATTCGTTTCCATGTACAACCTGCAAAACATAGCCAAGTCAGCTGAATATATTTCATTTTGATACAAGTTCATAGTATATGCGAGGAACTGAGGATTTCGTGTGCATAGTACTCACTTAACATATTCATCAGCCTCTGTAGCATTATTCAGCACATACCAAAACAGCTGTTCAAATTCAGATTGCTCTAATGTTTTTTCGGTCCTCTTTTCTATTAGCTCAACTCCATGATTAAAAAAAGATCCTCCAACTTCCAAAATTCTGCGACCCCGATTGAATCTGGTCTCAATATCAGGAATATATCTTGAGGCAAATGTATATGCTTCAGCACCAATATACGCCACCGCAATGCAAGCCTCCGGTCTAGCTTTGTTCCTAACTGTATTCTTGAAAGTGCACAGTCGACGTTCTATAGGGTACATCCATCCATACTGTACCGGACCTCTTAAAAGTGCCTCATCAGGTAGATGAACAGCTTGCACAGGATTACTGCTATGTCCACCTTAAGACGTTTTACAACAGCTCTGCTTAGAGTTTTACTACATATTTCCCTAAAGAACCTTCCCAACTCTGCAATCACGTTGTACATATTTGGCTTCACTAAATCTTTAATGCCAATAGCTAAAAGACTTTGCAGCAGGATGTGACAATCGTGAGTTTTCAACCCTTGGAGCTTGTTTCCTTCAGCATTGAGACAATTTGCAATGTTGGAAGCACATCTGAACGGGAACATCACACCTCGGAGGTACAAACAAAATAATCTCCTTTTAGGCATCGGCAATGTGAATTCCGCGCCTCGAAATTTATAATGTTTTTCCTTGCCTTTGTTCACTTTGTCATTACGATCCAGTTGCAAGTGCATGTTAACATTCAATGTTGCACAATCAATCCTAGCATTTGAGCTATCTTTTGTCTTGGATGGAATGTTGAGTAATGTGCCGACAATGCTGTCACATATATTTTTCTCCATGTGCATGATATCAATATTATGCCGAAGCTTCTTACCAGCCCAATACGGCAAGTCCCAAAGAGTGGCCATGCGCTTATAAAATATTCTCGGTCTATCATTTTCCATTTCCTTCCTCTTGGTACATGCTGCTATTTCACCTCCCATCTTCCTTTTGGTAGCTGCTAGACTCAGTTCATCTCCTCTCTTCTTCCTTTTTCTATCTGCTACTACTGCTGCTGCATCTTCTGTATTCTTCTCTGCTGTACCTGCTGTGGCGGCTGGTGGTTTTCCTGGTTTAACATTTCTGACCGCTTCTAGGTGCGCCTCCAACTCGTGACTCTTCAAGTGCCGCGGTTCAGTCTACCTTGCTGATGTTCGCTATGCTTGTCATCCTGGTTTTCTCCCACCCTTTAGATCCACATGGTAACACCTCAATGAGCTCTCTATAAGGTTCTACCCCATGAATGCCAAAGGAACTCTTCAATCTTAGACACTCTAGCCTTAGAGTCACGGTCGAGAGGGCATTCATAGCTCTGAAGAACAGATTTTAGATTCTTGATCAGAAGATTTTCGACACCTTCTCCACCCAGGTTAAGCTAGTCCTTGCAGGTTGCATTCTGCATAACTTGATCTTAGGATGAGGTGTTTATTCGTTCTTCCCAGAGAAGCATGAAGTCATACCTGAAGAGATTGATGCTGGCCATGGTGTTGCTGCCAACGATAACGCCGCCTGGCAGAACAAGAGGCAGGAGCGGGTGGACGCTATATGGACCGACAGAGGCAACTTCAGAAGTGAAGAAGAAGAAGAAAAAGGCCCAAGTCCTTGGGGGAATTGGCATCTGTTGCCTGCCAAAACCCACCGGCGAGCAGTGGTTAAGCAACACGAAGAGCCGGGAGGCTTCCAAGGCTGCAGGGGGCCCTGGTCCCTCGACGTCGTCCCGCAAATGTTCCGGCACACGTCCTAGCGGTTGCAAGGGCGTGCCACCTGACATATACCTGGTCAGGAAGGTGTTGGATTGCTTCGATTAGTTTCCTGCATGGCAGACACGTAAACATTAAATACGAGCCCGATCGGCTCTCAGGTTGCCCTGTGGATCGGCTCACAAAGCCGATCGCCCCATGGTTTACGTAGGGTTAACGCTGACATGGGGCTCCTGCTTGATCAGTATAAAGCTAAACCAATCTACGACAGTTTAGGGTTTTCACCGTATGATCGGAACATCCTACGCGTAGTTGAGCCTAATAGACACGAAAGATAATGGAAAACTAACCCTAAAAGAGGCCTAAAAACCAACATTAAGTTAATTCCCGGAACATCCCTCTTAGGGCTAACAAACCATACCTAACGCACTACCGGATCGTTCAACCCGTTTGCAAGGCCTAACCATACGGATATTAAACCAATCCTTGAAGAATCAAGGAGCAACTATAACGGATCGGATCTACTAAACAACGAACAAGCAAGATGCTGCCCTTACACCTGGATAGGTGTAAGGGCAGCTAGATATCGAGGGACGGCACAGCTAAGCAGATATGCGTAAGAAAAGCATCTATGCAAGCCCCAAAACATCTACGATAAGTAGTGCTACTCGCCATCAACAACGCTTCAGCACGAGCAGCACAAGGTAAACGAATAAACGTGTGCTGCCTAGATCGCAAGATGCGATCTAGACAGCATGATGCTTACCCGGGAGAAACCCTCGAAAGAAGGGGTGGCGATGCGCCCGATTTGTGTTTGTTGTGAACGTGATTGTCCTCCTTTTCCGATAACCCTAGATACATATTTATAGTCCAAGGGACTTTCTTCGGGCGTGCACCTAACCGTGCACGGGCTAAACTCTATCTTTTAATTCTAAACTAATATACGATCTACATATACATGGGCAATTAAGCCCAAACTCTTCGTGCAAGGCCGCTTCAAAGATGCTCCAAGCATGTATCCTTCAAGCCCATTTTCACTTACGGCCCATCTCCTGATTTGGCCAAAATCTGGTGATAACACATGCCCCCCTGGATTTGGTAATGATAATTTCAAAACCACTCTGTTTTTCCTTCGAAGGGTCATGTCGTGGCAGAGCAGAACCGTCGCAGTATTCTTCATCATGACACCTTGCCTTCTCAACTTCTCTGCATGATTTGACAGTTTTGGCACCACATCCTCGGAAACTGCTTAAGCATTAAATCTCCGCTATATCCCCTTTTATTTAGCCACTTCTTGCAGTTCCCCTCTTCAGACTGACGACACCTCTAGTGGGGAAGTCAAGGAAGTAATGATGCCATCCACCACCCTGGACCTGGCAGCCTCAAATAGTGGAGCCGAAAAGGCTGCTACCTTGGCCACGCACTCAGCAGAAGCACGAGAGCCGATCGCCTCTTCACCAGCCGCCCCTATGGTCTCAGGAGAGGTAGACTTTCCTCCCTTAGCTCTCCCTTGCTTTTTTTTGCTGCGTGCTGACATTATTCTTGCTGCTTGTCAGGGCTATGACCTCTCAAACTTGTTAACGTTTGACCCTGAATCCATCGAACCAACTGCTAAAGAAAGCGAAGCGTCAGGGCCTAACACTACCCAAGATCAACTCCAACAGCTCAAGGCCTTGCTCTCCTCCTCAATCGAGACATTGGTTGAGGACACCGAGGGAATAAAGAACATTCTCGAAGACCTCCAGCCTCATCTCCCGGTGACACTGCAGGTGAAGCTCTGGCCCGTGGTGACTTTGTCTGCTTACAGGTCAAGGGTGACCCTAGCTCGTCAGAGAATCGGCTTGCGCCACGCCCAGCTTTCATTGAAAGCTGATATTGCAGACAAATGCCAGCGGCTTAATAAGAAAAAGGCAGCTTTGGATGCAAAAACTGACACCTCTCCCAGTAGCGCTGAGCTGGAGATCTTGCGAAAGGAATTGAAGGACCTCGAAGAGAGGGTGCGGGTAACCAAGCAGCTCATCCAAGATAAGGAAGCTCTCATTGCCCGCTCCCACGAAGAAGCAGAAGGTCTCAAAGCTGAACTGAAAACTGATCTGGCTGAGATCCGTGCCTTGAACAAGCAGCTGGTGATGGGCCAGGATGAAGACGACGAGGCTGAGATCGCCGAGGTAGATTGTGATCGTGCTTCTGTCCTTTGTTCCCTTGAGGCATTCCTTCAGTAGAGCTCCCCCATGTAATGATAACTGCTCCACTGAGCATGTACTTCTGTTGTAACAGCTTGTACCTCTTGAGTGAGTCGATGGTTGTGCATAAGTCGATGTCCGAGCATCGGCTGTGCTGAAATTTTTTGAATTTTCGATCTTTTATTAGCCGATCGATCTCATGAATCGGCTTCCCCTGGGTACATACTTCGTGGCCTTGTATCACCTTGTATCTTCTCTATGTGTATGCCCCCCGAGCCGAATCCTTCAAGTGATTGAAGATATCGGCTTTTCAGCCAATTCAAGCTTGCCTCGCAAATCACCATGCTAAATAGCACAGTAGTGAACACGTGTGGTGCGAATAATTTTAGCCGATTGCTGGAATCGGCTTCCATCGCAGTTGCCGATCCGACTATTTGCTGATAAATGTTGGTCGTGGCTTATCCCCAGGACCAATGTCAATCTCTTCTAGTCCATCAGCTGCTGTAAACCCATACCCCAGCTTTCCATCACCTGCTAAATCAATGATGATCATAGGCAGAAGGCAGGTTGAGGCTAACTGTGGCCGATTGCTAGAATCGGCCTCCTTTTCCATTGCAACGTTTAACGAGGGTTTACAACTTCTTGGTTCTCTGTTATAACAACGTGGCATGCTTGAAGTGAGATCCTTGTTTCTTATTTTTTGGGGCCGATCGCAGGGATCGGCCTTGCCACGTACGTCCATAGACTTGGATCTTGCTACTCTGTCAGGCCAGTGGATAAGACCAACCTCACCCCATTTTTTGTAGCTTCGATGCGCTCACAGTCATCCAGATTGATTCCAGAGAGCGGCTCTTGGTCATTTGCTTCCCAGATGTTCATGGCAGCCAAAGAGATATCGATCGAATCATCTGCATGAACAACCTCCACTTCATCTCCATCCCATTGTATGATGCACTG
The DNA here is from genome assembly GCF_022539505.1 of Lolium rigidum. NCBI lineage: Eukaryota > Viridiplantae > Streptophyta > Magnoliopsida > Poales > Poaceae > Lolium > Lolium rigidum. Next base: position 346,117,413 of record NC_061514.1, on the reverse strand, counting down.
ATGCATTGTAGATGGGATGCAGCAGTTAGCATGGATCCAATCCCGTCCTAGCAGGACAGCGTAAGTGCTCTTGCTGTCTGATGACCCACAAGTATAGGGGGTGTATCATAGTATCATCGATAAGTAAGAATGTCGATCCCAACGAGGAGCAGAAGGTGTTGACAAGCAGTTTCGATGAAGGATTCGCTGTAAATGCTCACAGACAAGTATTCAAGGGGTTTTGATGTAACAGATGAATAAAGTACGAGTAAATAAAGTGCGACAGAAATAATTGCAGCGAGTGGCCCAATCCTTTTTAGCACAAAGGACAAGCCGGTTTGTTTACTTATAATGACCAAACGTTCTTCAGGACACACGGGAATTTAGTCTAGTGCTTTCGCTTCATACAGCTAATTAATCTTCATTGTTTTGATAAGTGTTGTGTGGGTGAACCTATGCTAATGCACCGCCCTTCCTAGGACTAATACATACTTGTGATTATACCCCTTGCAAGCATCCGCAACTACAAGAAAGTAATTAAGATAAATCTAACCACAGCCTTAAACTCTGAGATCCTGCGATCCCTCTTGCATCGATATATGATGTCTACGGGTGCTTCTATTCTTGTAGACAGTGTTGGGCCTCCAAGAGCAGAGGTTTGTAGAACAGCAGCAAGTTTCCCTTAAGTGGATTACCCAAGGTTTATCGAACTCAGGGAGGAAGAGGTCAAAGATATCCCTCTCATGCAACCCTGCAACCACAAAGCAAGAAGTCTCTTGTGTCCCCAACACACCTAATAGGTGTACTAGTTCGGCGAAGAGATAGTGAAATACAAGTGGTATGAATGAATATGAGCAGTAGTACGGCGCCAGAAAATAGCTTGCTGGCGTGCAGTTGATGGTAGTAATATTGTAGGAAGTAAACAAGCAGTAGTAACGCAGCAGTAGTAACGCAGTAAAATAGTAAACAAGCAGTGATAGCAGTATTTAGGAACAAGGCCTAGGGAATAGACTTTCACTAGTGGACACTCTCAACTTTGATCACATAACAGAATAGATAAATGCATACTCTACACTCTCTTGTTGGATGATGAACACATTGCGTAGGATTACACGAACCCTCAATGCCGGAGTTAACAAGCTCCACAATTAATGTTCATATTTTAGTAACCTTATAGTGTAAGATAGATCAAAAGACTAAACCAAGTACTAACATAGCATGCACACTGTCACCTTCATGCATATGTAGGAGGAATAGATCACATCAATATATCATAGCAATAGTTAACTTCGCAATCTACAAGAGATCATGATCATAGCATAAACCAAGTACTAACACGGATGCACACACTGTCACCATTACATCGTGCAGGAGGAATAAAACTACTTTAATAACATTGCTAGAGTAGCACATAGATAAATTGTGATACAAAACATATTGCAATCATAAAGAGATATAAATAAGCACTTCACTATGCCATTCAACAGTGAATAAGTATTTTGTGAAATATAGCCTAAGAGACCCACACGGTGCACACACTTGTCACCTTTACACACGTGGGACAAGGAGTCTCCGGAGATCACATAAGTAAAACTCACTTGACTAGCATAATGACATCTAGATTACAAGCATCATCATATGAATCTCAATCATGTAAGGCAGCTCATGAGATTATTGTATTGAAGTACATTGGAGAGAGATGAACCACATAGCTACCGGTACAGCCCCGAGCCTCCATGGAGAACTACTCCCTCCTCATGGGAGCAGCAGCGGTGATGAAGATGGCGGTGGAGATGGCAGCGGTGTCGATGGAGAAGCCTTCCGGGGGCACTTCCCCGTCCGGCAGGGTGCCGGAACAGAGACTCCTGTCCCCCAGATCTTGGCTTCGCGATGGCGGCGGCTCTGGAAGGTTTTGCGTATCGTGGCTCTCGGTACTGGGGTTTTCGCGACGGAGGCTTTAAGTAGGCGGAAGGGCAACGCGGGGGGCCACACGAGGGCCCCACACCCTAGGTCGGCGCGGCCAGGGCACGGGCCGCGCCGCCCTATGGTGTCGGCGCCTCGTGGCCCCACTTCCTTCCCTCTTCGGTCTTCTGGAAGCTCCGTGCAAAAATAGGACCCTGGGCGAAGATTTCGTCCAATTCCGAGAATATTTCCTTACTAGGATTTCTGAAACCAAAAACAGCAGAAAACGAGCAATCGGCTCTTCGGCATCTTGTTAATAGGTTAGTTCCGGAAAATGCATAAATATGACATATAATGTGCATAAAACATGTAGGTATCATCAATAAAGTAGCATGGAACATAAGAAATTATCGATACGTTGGAGACGTATCAGCATCCCCAAGCTTAGTTCCGCTCGTCCCGAGCAGGTAAAACGATAACAAAGATAATTTCGAAGTGACATGCCATCATAATCTTGATCATACTATTTGTAAACATATGTAATGAATGCAGCGATCAAAACAATGGTAATGACATGAGTAAACAAGTGAATCATATGACAAAGACTTTTCATGAATAGTACTTCAAGACAAGCATCAATAAGTCTTGCATAAGAGTTAACTCATAAAGCAATAAATCAAAGTAAAGGTGTTGAAGCAACACAAAGGAATATTAAGTTTCAGCGGTTGCTTTCAACTTATAACATGTATATCTCATGGATATAGTCAACATAAAGTAATATAACAATTGCAATATGCAAGTATGTAGGAATCAATGCACAGTTCACACAAGTGTTTGCTTCTTAGGTGGAAGGAGATAGGTAAACTGACTCAACAATAAAAGTAAAAGAATGGTCCTTCAAAGAGGAAAGCATCGATTGCTGTATTTGTGCTAGAGCTTTTATTTTGAAAACATGAAACAATTTTGTCAACGGTACTAATAAAGCATATGAGTTATGTAAATTATATCTTACAAGTTGCAAGCCTCATGCATAGTATACTAATAGTGCCCGCACCTTGTCCTACTTAGCTTGGACTACCGGATCTTTGCAATGCCATGTTTCAACCAAGTGTCACAAAGGGGTACCTCCATGCCGCTCGTACAAAGGTCTAAGGAGAAAGCTCGCATTTTGGATTTCTCGCTTTTGATTATTCTCAACTTAGACATCCATACCGGGACAACATGGACAACAGATAATGGACTCCACTTTAATGCATAAGCATGTAGCAACAATTATTATTCTCATATGAGATTGAGGATATATGTCCAAAACTGAAACTTCCACCATGATTCATGGCTTTAGTTAGCGGCCCAATGTTCTTCTGTAACAATATGCATGCTCCAATCATTAAGGTGATAGATCCTTCAGACAAGACGGACATTCATAGCAACTCACATGATATTCAACAAAGAATAGTTGATGGCGTTCCCCAGAAGCATGGTTATCGCACAACGAGCAACTTAATAAAAGATAAAGTGCATAAGTACATATTCGATACTACGATAGCTTTTAAGGCTATTTTGTCCCATGAGCTATATATTGCAAAGGTGAATGATGGAATTTTAAAGGTAGCACTCAAGCAATTTACTTTGGAATGGCGGAGAAATACCATGTAGTAGGTAGGTATGGTGGACACAAATGGCATAGTGGTTGGCTCAAGGATTTTGGATGCATGAGAAGTATTCCCTCTCGATACAAGGTTTAGGCTAGCAAGGTTATTTGAAGCAAACTCAAGGATGAACCGGTGCAGCAAAACTCACATAAAAGACATATTGTAAACATTATAAGACTCTACACCGTCTTCCTTGTTGTTCAAAAACTCAATACTAGATATTATCTAGACCTTAGAGAGACCAAATATGCAAATCAAATTTTAGCAAGCTCTATGTATTTCTTCATTAATGGGTGCAAAGCATATGATGCAAGAGCTTAAACATGAGCACAACAATTGCCAAGTATCACATTATCCAAGACATTTTACCAATTACTACATGTAGCATTTTTCAATTCCAACCATATAACAATTAACGAAGAGGAAACTTCGCCATGAATATTATGAGCTAAGAACACATGTGTTCATACGAACCAGCGGAGCGTGTCTCTCTCCCACACAAGGATGAACTTATTCAGAGAACTAAGATAACAAAACAAAAATAAAAAGCACACACAGACGCTCCAAGTAAAGTACATAAGATGTGACCGAATAAAAATATAGTTTCAAGAGAAGGAACCTGATACTTTGTCGATGAAGAAGGGGATGCCTTGGGCATCCCCAAGCTTAGACGCTTGAGTCTTCTTAAAATATGCAGGGGTGAACCACGGGGGCATCCCCAAGCTTAGAGCTTTCACTCCTCTTGATCATAGTATATCATACTCCTCTCTTGACCCTTGAAAACTTCCTTCACACCAAACTTCAAGCAAACTCATTAGAGGGTTAGTGCACAATTAATAATTCACATGTTCAGAGGTGACACAAACATTATTTTCACTTCTGGACATTGCATAAAGCTACTGGACATTAATGGATCAAAGAAATGAATCCAACATAGCAAAAGAGGCAATGCGAAATAAAAGGCAGAATCTGTCAAAAACAGAACAGTCCGTAAAGACGAATTTAAAGCTGGCACCAGACTTGCTCAAATGGAAAAACTCAAAACTAATGAAAGTTGCGTACATATCTGAGGATCACGCTCATAAATTGGCAGATTTTTTCGAATTTTCTACAGAGGCCTGTACCCAGATTCGTGACAGACAGCAATGCTGTTTCTGCGCAGCGATCCCAAATATAACATCAACTTTGACATAGAAACTTTACTTGGCACAAAAACATGATAAGGAGAGGTTGCTACAGTAGTAAACGACTTCCAAGACTCAACAAAACAAAAATTGCTGTAGTAAAATAAACACATGGGTTATCTCCCAAGAAGTTCTTTCTTTATAGCCATTAAGATGGGCTCAGCAGTTTTAATGATGCACTCGCAAGAAATAGAAGTTGAAGCAAAAGAGGGCATCAAGAGGCAAATTCAAAACACATTTAAGTCTAACATGCTTCCTATGCATAGGAATCTTGTAAATAAACAAGTTCATGAAGAGCAAAGTAACAAGCATAGGAAGATAAAACAAGTGTAGCTTCAAAAATTTCAGCACATAGAGAGGTGTTTTAGTAACATGAAAATTTTTACAACCATATTTTCCTCTCTCATAATAACTTTCAGTAGCAACATGAGCAAACTCAACAATATAACTATCACATAAAGCATTCTTATCATGAGTCTCATGCATAAAATAATTACTACTCCCAACATAAGCATAGTCATTCTTATTAATTGTAGTGGGAGCAAATTCAACAAAGTAGCTATCAAATATAGGAGGTATATTGTAATCATAATCAAATTTATCCTCCATAACAGGTGGTAACAAAATACTACTATCATTATAATCATCATAAATGGGAGGCAAAGTATCATCAAAGTAAATTTTCTCCTCAATGCTTGGGGGACTAAAAATATCATGCTCATCAAAACCAGCTTCCCCAAGCTTAGAATTTTCCATAGCATTAGCAACAATAGTGTTCATTCATATTAATATGTTCCATGGGTTTTTTAATTTTCGCATCAAACCATCCATGTCTTAAATCAGGAAATAGAATAAAAAGGTCATTGTTGTCCATTATGCCTAACTAGTGTAAACAAGAAACCAAATGTCGCAATTGCAGAGTCTAAAGGAAATAGCTTCGAGTACACACACAATGGCGCCAGAAAAGTCACGTTACTGGAACCGGAGTGTGAGTACCTTTTACCTTTCCTCCCCGGCAACGGCGCCAGAAAAGTGCTTGATGTCTACGGGTGCTTCTATTCTTGTAGACACTGTTGGGCCTCCAAGAGCAGAGGTTTGTAGAACAGCAGCAAGTTTCCCTTAAGTGGATTACCCAAGGTTTATCGAACTCAGGGAGGAAGAGGTCAAAGATATCCCTCTCATGCAACCCTGCAACAACAAAGCAAGAAGTCTCTTGTGTCCCCAACACACCTAATAGGTGTACTAGTTTGGCGAAGAGATAGTGAAATACAAGTGGTATGAATGAATATGAGCAGTAGTACGGCGCCAGAAAATAGCTTGTCGGCGTGCGATTGATGGTAGTAATATTGTAGGAAGTAAACAAGCGAGTAGTAACGCAGCGGTAGTAACGCGATAAAACAAGTAAACAAGCGAGTGATAGCAGTATTTAGGAACAAGGCCTAGGGAATAGACTTTCACTAGTGGACACTCTCAACTTTGATCACATAACGGAATAGATAAATGCATACTCTACACTCTCTTGTTGGATGATGAACACATTGCGTAGGATTACACGAACCCTCAATGCCGGAGTTAACAAGCTCCACAATTAATGTTCATATTTTAGTAACCTTATAGTGTAAGATAGATCAAAAGACTAAACCAAGTACTAACATAGCATGCACACTCGTCACCTTCATGCATATGTAGGAGGAATAGATCACATCAATATATCATAGCAATAGTTAACTTCGCAATCTACAAGAGATCATGATCATAGCATAAACCAAGTACTAACACGGATGCACACATCGTCACCATTACATCGTGCAGGAGGAATAAAACTACTTTAATAACATTGCTAGAGTAGCACATAGATAAATTGTGATACAAAACATATTGCAATCATAAAGAGATATAAATAAGCACTTCACTATGCCATTCAACAGTGAATAAGTATTCGTGAAATATAGCCTAAGAGACCCACACGGTGCACACACTCGTCACCTTTACACACGTGGGACAAGGAGTCTCCGGAGATCACATAAGTAAAACTCACTTGACTAGCATAATGACATCTAGATTACAAGCATCATCATATGAATCTCAATCATGTAAGGCAGCTCATGAGATTATTGTATTGAAGTACATAGGAGAGAGATGAACCACATAGCTACCGGTACAGCCCCGAGCCTCGATGGAGAACTACTCCCTCCTCATGGGAGCAGCAGCGGTGATGAAGATGGCGGTGCAGATGGCAGCGGTGTCGATGGAGAAGCCTTCCGGGGGCACTTCCCCGTGCGGCAGGGTGCCGGAACAGAGACTCCTGTCCCCCAGATCTTGGCTTCGCGATGGCGGCGACTCTGGAAGGTTTTGCGTATCGTGGCTCTCGGTACTGGGGTTTTCGCGACGGAGGCTTTAAGTAGGCGGAAGGGCAACGCGGGGGGCCACACGAGGGCCCCACACCCTAGGTCGGCGCGGCCAGGGCCTGGGCCGCGCCGCCCTATGGTGTCGGCGCCTCGTGGCCCCACTTCCTTCCCTCTTCGGTCTTCTGGAAGCTCCGTGCAAAAATAGGACCCTGGGCGAAGATTTTGTCCAATTCCGAGAATATTTTCTTACTAGGATTTCTGAAACCAAAAACAGCAGAAAACAGCAACTGGCTCTTCGGCATCTTGTTAATAGGTTAGTTCCAGAAAATGCATAAATATGACATATAATGTGCATAAAACATGTAGGTATCATCAATAAAGTAGCATGGAACATAAGAAATTATCGATACGTTGGAGACGTATCAATATACCAACGGGGGCTCAGGTTTCTGTCACTCCGGCCACCCCGCAATTAGCAACCGAATACAAGATGCACTCCCCTAGGCCCATAAATGGTGAAGTATCGTGTAGTCGGCGTTCACACGACACCACTAGAAGAATGACACCACAACTTAAATATCATAACATTGAATATTACTCAACCATAGTTCACTACTAACATTTAGACTTCACCCATGTCCTCAAGAACTAAACGAACTACTCACGAGACATCATATGGAATACGATTAGAGGTGATATGATAATGAATAACAATCTGAACATAAACCTTGGTTCAATGGTTTCACTCAATAGCATCAATAACAAGTAGAAATCAACACCGGGAGAGTTTCCCCTATCAAACAATCAAGATCCAACCCAAATCGTTACAGCGGTGACGAGGTGCAGCGGTGGTGATGGCGGTGAAGATGGTGGAGATGATGATGATGATGATGGAGATGATGTCCAGCTCGATGACGATGGCGATGGCGACGATTTCCCCTCCGGAGGCCCAGGGATGCCCGTAGGTCACACCTCTCTTGTGGCCTTCTCCGCCCACAGAAAGCTGGC
>NC_061514.1:345977937-346109240 GCF_022539505.1 Lolium rigidum | reverse complement strand
GTCGACGATGAAGAAGGATGTAGGGATGGTTTTTCGGCCGACAGTTAAGTCCACGTTCAGAACACCCTTGGCTTCTGACGGTTGGCCGTTGAAATCGCTTAGCGTGACGTTGGTCTTGATCAGATCTTCAGTGGAACGTCCCAAACGTCGCAACATGGAGTACGGCATTATGTTGAATGCTGCTCCCGTGTCAACCAGCATCTTGCTGATAGGCTGCCCATTGATATAACCCTTCAAGTATAGGGCTTTCAGATGCCTGTAGCTCTTTTCTCGTGGCTTCTCAAAGATAACTGGTCGTGGCCCGCAATCAAACTGTGCCACTGATACTTCCTCATCTCTTGGAGCACAAAATTCTGACGGGAGAACGAACACCATGTTTGTATCAGCCGATGTCCGTGCATCGGCTTTTGTCTGCTTGGGTCGCCACACTTTCTTTGGTGGGCGAGCCTCCGTCTCCAGTGTTTGCTTTTCACGGCCAGATTGGGCTGTGCTTTCCTTAACGTGTACAGGTACTGCGCCTCGGCTTCCTCCAAGTTTCGTAGCCATTGCACTCTGCGCTTTTGGGAGTGGCTGAGTCCATCAGGACACAACCTTGGTCGGTGATATCTATCTTCTTCTTCTGACTCCTCGAAGTCCTCAGCTTGAGATGACTCAGATCGTTTGTTCTGAGGTGGGAGAGGTCCTAGACGCTTGAACACTGAAACTTCATTTGTTCCCTTCCTCTTCTGTTTACATTCTGGGCAGTTCTCGATTGTAGGCAATCGGCTCATTCCTGAGTCCCAGCAGTGTTTGAAGAAAGGACAGTTCCAATGCCTATCCATGTCCTCTTGCTCTCTTGACCTCCCTCTGGTGTGACGCTCATACCCTTCGTATCGATGGTATTTCCTGTTGTCTGCATCAGACCGACGATATCTATCATCATCTGCGTCGTAGCGTCGACGTTGGTCGTGCTGCTGTTCATATTTGTTAAGGAGGTGCGCGGAAAGTGGTCGTTGATACCGCACGCTTATCACCTCCTCCTCAGTCAAATACCGTCTGTCATCATGCTGGGGCCGGTCGCGTGGATCGGCCTCCTCTTTATCTTTGCCGCAGGAGCGACTGCTCTCGGGCTTATCCTTACCATGGCTATCTGCAAGCCCTGCCATGTTGATGTCGAAAGAGAAACCTGGCTCGCGTCTTATGCAGTGGCTGAGATCCACCATGTTGACGTCTGGAAACGGCTGCGTGTCAACTCTCATGGCAAACTGACCGAAGAGTAATCGGCCTTGTTCTATCGCCATCTGAATCCGTCCGCGCAAGACTTTGCGGTCGTTGGTGGCATGGGTGAACGTGTGATGCCATTTGCGGTATGGCCTGCCGTTCATCTCTTCTAACGTGGGGATTTTGTGGCCTTCGGGTAACTTCAGTCTGTTTCTCCTTCAGCAGCAAATCAAAAATTTGCTCCGTTTTGCTCAAATCAAAGTCAAACCCTTTTGCAGGCCCTGGTTGTTTCACCCACTTGCAGGACACGGGCTTTGCCCCCGAGTCCATTCAGCCATGCACATCCAACCGCCACTTCCTTTCTCACTAATTACCTACCACATTTTTTCTCACTAATCATCTTGCACATGCACATGCACATGCTGATTACATGCTATGCACCTGCCCATGCGTAGATGGATGAATGATTGGACCAGATGTGCATGGTGTATTTTGCAATTCCCTTTTAATTGGTATTTTCGTACGCAAATTAATGTTTCCCTTTATAATTCCCTTTTGACAATTCTTTTTTTGCAATTCCATTTTTTTGTTATTTTCGTACGGTAATTCATGTTTTTTTGAATTGATTTTTATAATTCTCTTTTTCGGACTAGTGGTTTTTAGGGGGGAAATAACGGATGGGGGATCCACTTGCAACTCAAATGAACTACAACTAGCTACTCAAATTAAGTACTGTTTTAAGTTGTAAGCAAAAAAGTGGAATTTTAGTTGCAAATAAAATTTACTTTTTAGGGTTGCTAGGTAATTAAATATACCGTTGATAAATACCAGGACACCAGGTTGATAACTTGTAAAAAAAGAGTCGATAAAATATTCTAAATGAAATTTACTTTTTAGGGTTGCTAGGTATTTAAATTTACCGTTCATAAATACCGGGGCACCGGATTGATAACTTGTAAAAAAATAGTCGCTAAAATATTCTAAATGAAATTAAATTTTTAGGATTGATAGTTATTTTATTTTTACCACTGATAAATAACGGGTCACCGGGTTGATAGCTTGTAGACTAAGAAAGAGTCCCTAAAATATTCTAAATTAAATACTTTTTAGGGTTGGTAGTTATTTATATTTTGATGTTGATAAATACCGGGACACCGGGTTGATAGCTTGTAAATTAAAAGAGAGTCGCTAAAGTATTCTAAATAAAATACTTTTTAGGGGTTGATAGTTATTTATTTTACCCCTGATAAGTAACGGGGCACCGAGTTGATAGCTTGTACACTAAAATATAGTCGCTAAAATATTCTAAATGAAATTAACTTTTTTTAGGGTTGATAGTTATTTATATTTACCGTTGATAAATAACGGGACACCGGGTTGATAGCTTGTAAGCTAAAAATGTTGCTAAAGTATTCTAATTAAAAGTTACTCCCTCAGTTCCTTTCTATAGTGCCTATAGATTTTTGGCATTTGTTTCAGAATATAAGATTGTAGCTTGGCTTTTTTTCAATTACCCCCTCCCCCGTTCAGCTCCCACAAAATATGCGTGAGAAAAAATCCATACAAAATTGGAAACAATAAATTGAGATTCCTAATGCATGGCCCAACGATTCCTTAAAATTAGGCAGCAATGTTTTACTTTCCTTAATTGAACTTGGTTGCACATATATGGAGAATCAATAAGAGAGATTTGTGGGATTTGTTATGGTAAGTTAGGAAGATATGGATTTCCCAAATTTTATGTTGATCTCAAATCGTTCAGCTAGGGGGTCTTATGTAAAAAATACTATTGCGCTAATTTCCGTGCCAAAAAACAATAGGCACTATAGAAAGGAACGGAGGGAGTACTTTTTAGTGTTGATAGTAATTTATATTTCCTGTTGATAAATAACGGATCACCGGGTTGATAGCTTGTAAGCTAAAAAATGTATTATAAACAAAATTTACTTTCTAGGGTTGATAGTTTTTATATTTTATCGTTGATAAATGACGGGCGGAGAGGTTGATCACTTGTGAATTAAAAAGTAGTGGAAAAATATTCTTAAGGATATTAACTATTAGGGTCGGTATTTTCTCACATTTACTGTTGATAAATACCAGGGCACCTGGTTGATAGCTTGTAAACTCAAAGAGAGTCGCTAAAATATTCTAAATAAAATACTTTTTAGGGGTTGTTAGTTATTTATTTTACCATTGATAAATAACGGGGCACTGGGTTGATAGCTTGTACACTAAAAAATAGTCGCTAAAATATTCTAAATGAAATACTTTTTAATGGTTGGTAGTACCATTGATAAATAACGTGGCGTCGGGTTAATAGCTTGTAAGCAAAAAAAAATGGTCGCTAAAATATTCTAAGTGAAAATAACCTTTTAGGATTGATAGTTATTTATAATTAGCGTTGATAAATAACGAGGCAGTGGGTTGATAGCTTCTAAACTAAAAAAGAGTTCCTAAAATATTCTAAAAAAAATAGTTTTTAAGTTTGATAGGTATTTTTATTCACCGTTGATAAATAATGGGGCAACGGGTTGATAGCTTCTAAACTAAAAAGAGTCGCTAAATTATTCTAAATGAAATTAACTTTTTAGTTTTGGTAGTTATTTATACTTACCGTTGATAAATAACGGGACACCGGGTTGATAGCTTGTAAACAAAAAAATATTCGCTAAAATATTCTAAATAAAATTAGCTTTTTAGGATTGGTAGTTCTTTATATTTACCGTTGATAAATAACGAGGCATCTGGTAGAAAACTTGTAAATTAAAAAATAGTCGCTAAAATATTCAAAATGAATTTAGCTTTTTTGGGTTGGTAAGTTGTTAAATTTAGGGTTGATAAATGACGTATTTCAGGGTTGATAACTTTTAGCCCGGAAAAAAAAGTTGTCGAAACATATTAACACGAGTGCTTGTTTTGAAGATCTCGGTGAGACGAGTTCATTAGTGAAAACTTATCTTAAATTGAAGTTGTCATTTGGGAGATAAAACATTTTGAATTTTAGAATTAAGAAAGATTCTCGCTGACATCATTCTTTTTTTGTCTCGTAGGGAATGCAAGCAACATTCTCCATAAATAACAAATTTCGTTAAGCAATTGTTAGAAAAGGAAATATCGGCTAATAACATGTGAGCTAAAAAATTCGTCAAAATATTTCAAATAAAATTAATTTTAGGGGTTGATAATTTTATACATTTACCGTTGATCACTCAAGTACAAAGGGGTTGATTATTCAAATAAAGAGGGTTGATAACTTTTAGCTAAAAAAAATTGTCAAAACATATTACCATGGGTGCTAGTTTTGAAGATCTCGTCGAGACGGATTCGATTGTGAAAACGGATCTTAAATCGGAGTTGCTGTTTGAGAAAACATTTTAAAATTTTGAATTTGAAAAGTTTTAACGCGGTAGTGAGTGAGAGAAAGGAGAAGAAAGAGGTTTGCTCATGTACGGGTCATCCAATATTTGTTGTTTTGCTAGAAAGAGAAAGCGAACTCGCGCACAGTTAAACAAAAATAAAGCTGTCGGAAAGTGACCGCTGGGAAGGCCTTGAGCAAACGACCGCCAGCTAAGGTCACCCTATATTGTGCAACTAAGGCAGTATCAACAAACACTATATCCTTACACGATGTACTCCTTAAGGGCGTGCACAATGGTTATATCTCAACAATGCATTAATTGATAATATGGACGAGAGAGAAATAGAAAAAAATATTTGTACTAAGAGATGATTGTAGTTTTTTCCTCTCCCGAGAGACGAGAAAGGGGAAACAAAATTACCCATGCCCCACCCCTTGCGGCGTCGATCCCGGCAGCTCCTCATCCATGGTGACCTCACAGTCGTTGGTGGGGGAGGGTCGCCGGGATCCTCGCATGGGCCTGTTTTGATGTAGGCCTTGGGGTGTAGGTACTAGTAGCTATGTTTTCTCTCGTTCGTCCTTTCGCTCCAATGATGATGGTGGCGCGGATGAATAAAGATTCTCCGGTCCCTATCAACATGATGGCTTCCTTCGTTATTGACGGTGGATCTGTGAATCAGTGTGTCTGTCCCCTGGTTTCCATTGAATCCGGGGAGGCGAGTAGGTTTTCCGATCAACAACATTGTGGTGGCGGCAATGACATTGATGTGGAATAATTTCTCCACGGTCCGCTCCTTCTTGGATGGTGCCTACTCCGGTGCGATCAGGCCGCTGTCCGGGAGATATGTGTTTAGGAGTCTACCTTCGTCCACTACTCTGTTAGGCAGTGGTGGTGACGATGTTCAGGAGGTGCTTGTCGAGGTGCAAAGTTTGTGGTTCGTGGTTGGTGGATCTGGCCCACCTCTCCAATAAGGTCAGACAAGGGAACCCGATCTGCAGGCCGAGAAGCATTGGGAAAATCCCCGACCGACATGCCACATCAACATTGGCTTCGCCATTCTTGGTGGGTCATTTCTCGGTTCAAATAGTTGTTTTAGGGATGGTGTAACCTCAGTCTGAGGTTTAACTAATGGTCGCTTCATCTTCCTTCGGCAGTCGTCTCAGCGACAACGAAGAATTGACAACATATATGTGCACAGAAGCCCCAAGGATTTTGTTTTACCCTAGCTGGTATCCTTGCCTTCCCCTAAACGAAAAAGAGCGGCGGCGGGGAGAAGAAAGGACGGTGTAGGGTGGTGAGTACTGTGCGATGAGGTCGGAGCTCTATCATGCCGCGGTGCTCATCCAGCAGGTTCTCAACTGGATCGAGCTTTGTGCGAATAGAAGGATTTTCATAGGCGGTAGCAGTACCAAGGATCCGATAGATCTGTTGAGATTGAAGGATGCCATGTTAAGGATGCTGGATAATGTCTTCAGCCTGGCCGATACCGATACCAAGGTGAAGTTGCGAAGCCGTCTGGAGTTCGAACAGAAGTTTCGAAGCCGTCTGGAGTTCGAATCGCCCTTGAGCTTTGTCAATCCAAGGTCGATCCAAGGGAATTCGAGAGAGACCCAGAGCCAGATTGCCACGACAGTTGGGGGTGAGTCCAAGGGAAGCACTATGGAAGTCGTCGAATTGCAGCAGGCACGGGCCCATGGCGAGATTGGTGATATCTTCAAGATGATGCTTAAAATCTACAAGTCGGAAGAAGCCAGATCGATGGAGGTGTCAAAGAAGGGTAGCTTCGAATTGGGTTCGATCTCCTCCCACTTCAGCCAGATGTGGGACAACGGGCGTCAGATTCGGCAGCTATTCTCAACAGATGCAAAATTCTTACCCACATCCATGCTTGCCCATGACACGTTGGTTGGCCATGTTTCCACATTGGAATTGTGTTCAGAACATATTGATTGGCTATGTAGATGGGTACCTCAGTTCGCTGAGAGACTCGAGAGGATCAAAAAGGATGATCCGATGGACAAAAAGATGCTGGAGATGGCAGAGATGGAGGAAGTCAGTTTTGCTTGCTACATACGCAGCTGGGAACGAGTTCGCCGGCGCGACAACTCCATCAGATTTGAAGATTCAAGTAAGCATACATAACCATATTCGATTTTTCTGAAAGCATGCGGCCATATTAATTCTTATTTAGGATTGCAAAAGCAAGTTCACCTACAAATATGTAGATTGAAACCTTACAGTGGTTGTAGGATGTTATGCAAAAAGGGAGCAAGGGAATCATATAGTTGATGCACTGACCTATTTTCATTACATTCTTTTTTTGAAGTGTGGAACTGTGGGGCAACCCCCACAGCAATTTATTTTATTAAAACTCAAGTCCAACAGTACATGAACATAATTACATATTTACAAAACAGAAAAACTAAGTGCAAGTCAGGCTATCTATCCATTGTAATAGTTGGGCAGTATCTTTGTCCTTCACTCTATGCACATGCAAGGTGATTTCATGGATAAATCATCTTCTCCAAGATCTGAAAGAGGGCATAATCCTTTCGAAAATAACTCCATTTCTTTGCTTCCAAATATGCCAAGCAGCAATAATAACCACTTCTGTAAAGAAAGGCAAACTAGAAGCCTTTCTTGCATGCAAGAACTTTTCTTCCATGGTCTATCCCACTGTCCAGTCTATCTGTAGATAAACCCAAACTCTATGGCTGAAATTACAGTCGAAAAACAGATGTAACCAGTCTTCGGCTTCTCTGGAAGTGCACAGGCTTATAAATTGGTCACATTCCAGTTTCGCCGTTTAATCATATCATTCGGGTTCAATGGTGCTAGAGGGATGGCGCGAGAGGGCCGGCCGGGGGCCTTGCCCACGGCCGGTGGCAAGAGGGAAGGGATTTCCTTCTTAATTCTTGCTTGATTAGATTGATACATCTCCTCTCCTTATATAGAGAGGTTTACTTGACTCCCAAGCAAGGCTTACTTGACTCCTAAGCAAACCATAAGACTAACGGGCCCAGGCCCATGACGTACTCTAACACTACACCCCACCTGGACATGCAGCTCGTCCTCGAGCTGCAACCTAAACAAACCATGACTCGACGCAACACAACCCTAACACCTAAAAACGAGCCTTTTACATCTCGGCTTGTTTTATTACTCTCAACCTGAAATAGACTGGGACGCTTTATTGTTGACTCCTGAACATAAAGTGGACACCATCCGCCCGTCGGATGTGCACCTGTACAACCACCTGGATCCCATGGAAACCAACGGAACAAAAGGAGCCCGCGCGGCGACCGGCGGCGGAATGCGGTGGTGCTACGTGGTGTGCTCCTGTCGGTGACACCATGCCTTCTCCCCGCCGGATAACTGTCGATGGCACAGACTTTGAGGTCGCTGCCCGTGGGAAAAACAGCATGGCCGCCCCCGACGCAGCGGACGGGATCGAGGTCCGTTGCGCAACGAAGCGCAACTTGGAGGAGCTGCAGCTGCAGATCACGCATCTCCCGCACATGCCGACGCACTAGGAGACCGCGCGCAACAGCCTGCAATCTCACCGCCGCCGACACGTGGCGGATAGCGATCCAAGACGGAAGCGGTGACGGCGACGGAGGGAAAAGGACCTGGTGGAAGGGCATCCCGGGCGGTGTCGATGTAGAGCCCGGGGCCAAGGTCGCTCCCACACCAACGAAAGGCAGGGACGGCGTCGGTGGCGGCAGCAGCCGCTGCTGCGGTGTTGGTGGCGACGGCAGCTGCTGTTGCAGCTGCCCACCGAACGGCAGGGACAACATCGGTGAGGACAACAGCTGCATCGGCGGCGTTGGTGGCGGCGGCAGCTGCTGCTGTTGCTGCAGCGTCCCGGTGGGGAAGAAGGTGGCCGGCTGCTGAAGAAGAGGGACCCCCGACGCCGAGGTAGGGTCCGGCCCGGAGATGGTGGACAGCGGCAGCGGGGACTGCAGCAGCCCGGCGTCGGGTGGCGGCGACGACAGCAGCAGCGTTGGCTGCAGCGGCCCGGCGATCGCGGCGGAGGCCGCCTGGTGCGTCGGCTGCCACGGCTGCAGCGCCGCCGCCGGCGGCGGCCCATAGGGACCGGCCAGGAAGAGGCGGATCTCCTGGATAGCAGTGGTGAGATCGTGGAGGGCTGCGGTGATCTCCGCCGAGAGAACGGCGGGGACGGCGGAGTGCGGCGGCGGCGGGTGGGAAGAACTCGGTGGAGGGATGGACATGATCGAACCCGGGAAGCTGATACCAAATGTTATGGTGGTGCTAGAGGGATGGCGCGAGAGGGCCGGCCGGGGGCCTTGCCCACGGCCGGTGGCAAGAGGGAAGGGATTTCCTTCTTAATTCTTGCTTGATTAGATTGATACATCTCCTCTCCTTATATAGAGAGGTTTACTTGACTCCCAAGCAAGGCTTACTTGACTCCTAAGCAAACCATAAGACTAACGGGCCCAGGCCCATGACGTACTCTAACACTGTCACTGACGAGGAGCCAGGCAAAGACTTGAAATCGTAACAGACACTAACTTTTCCAAATGAATTTGTATACCTTGCTGCATGTAGTATGCCTGAAGTTGTATCTATAGAAGTTACTGGCTGTATATGCCCCATCTTTCCAGATGGTTTTCCACTCATCGGTTTTCATAGGGTCTATGACGACATTGCAAAGAAAATCTTCCAACTGAATATATTCCTCGTGAGCTTGCTGAGATGGGGTAAATGAAACATGTGAGAACGATCTTGTAGCAGATAAATGCGGGTCGATGGCATAAGAGAAGAGCCTCAGGAAATCTGTTTGTGGACCATTCCATCGGTCAGCCAACTTTATCACATCCCTCCACCAAAATGAACCACATAGATTTGCTGCATGCGGAACACCCTCTGGGTAATAATTCCACCAAACTTACCCATAAAATGTCCTCCTTATTGGAGAACTTATGTAGATGCTTGATGAGAAGAGCCTCATTTTGTTTTTTGAAGTCCAAAATGCCCAAACCCCCACTCACTTTATTTCATTATTACATTTCTCAATGTTGATTGTACCGGTTATAACATTGTGTAAGTGTATTGCTTTATCAATCTACTCAAGACCCTTTCTATCTGTTACCATTTGTGTTGTATTATATTGCGCAAATGCCATCATGCCATGCCAGTTAAAATAAGACATTTTATCCAACGACCCTTCTTGCTAGCTTTAACAAATGTCAAGACATTTTATCCAACGACCCTCCTTTTGCAAAATGACTTGAATTAAGAAAGCTACTGCAATACCTTCAGAGCCCTAGCACTTTCCATATGTTCTGCATGCTACGGACCGCTGTAGACCATCTTGCTGGTGGCAGAAGGGTACTTGGTGCCGAGTAATCCACACATGTTGAAGGTTCTCTACCACACACTCTTAAAAAACATGGCATTTGTACTTACTTCAGTTTTCTCTATGTTGACTGCAATGTTGCTTGTCCGTGGTTGGCAAAAAATAGATATTTTAATTTCAGTATTCATACATGTCCATCTCTGTTGTTTTTTACTGTTGGCACTGATGGTCAGCGTCGTGCTGCATCTCTCTAGTTGGCATGAGCTTGGCCTACAATATTATTTGGGCATGCACAAAATGACAGAATAGCTGTTAGTTCTCTCTACTAGTACATGATGTGGAATTACTAATGTACATGCATTAAGAATTCCTAATTTGAAATCGTGTTATGATTGGGTATTTTTGCCATGCTTTGTTATTGATGTTCTTTGTATTTGTTTAGTTTCTGATACCGCTTCCTTGGAACATAACACAACCCTGGGAACTCTTAAGATGTTTAAAGATAACTGGGAATCCTGAACTCAATGATAGCTGCACTAGTAGAAACAAGGGCTTTTATCCTGTCCTCGAAAGTGCTTTTGCACCGGATTTGGCACAAACCGGTGCTAAAGGGGTCATTAGCACCGGTTCGTGCGGTCTGCATATCCAGAGGGCATTAGCACCGGTTCGTGCGGGACCTTTTGCACCGGTTCGTAATACGAACCGGTGCAAAAGGGTTGGCGTCAGCCACGAACTCTTTTGCACCGGTTCGTGTTACGAACCGGTGCAAAAGGTTTTTCTGCTCCCCACGCACCTCCACCCCCCCCCCCGTGGATCGCCTTTTTTTGGTTTGTAAAATACAAAAGAAAATGATAGAAAATTCAAAAAAAAAATTGTTTTCAGATTCTTGTATGTTATGCAACCTACTATTCGGAGAAATTAAGAAATTCGAATTTTCACTTTTTTTGCAAAAAAAGTTTAAAAAATGGTAAAACCGCAATAACTTTTGCATACGACGTCGGAAAAAAACGTATAATATATCAAAAAAATCCAAATGAAAATATGAAAGCAGGAAGATTTTAGTTTTTTTCCAGAAATTTAGGATTTTATATTTTTTTTATTTTTTTAAAATTAAAATTAATAATTGCATCTAAATAAAGATTGCTATTACTTTTAGCAAATTATAAGATTTTCAAATTTTTAGGTTTTAGGTTTGGCAAAAAAATTTAAAAATTGAAAATTTGAAAATAATTAAAAATAATACAAATTATAAAGTTAATGTTTATTTATTTATTCAAGATTATTATTACAACATTACTTTGGTTTATTAAAATAATTATTTGAAATTCGAAAAATAAAGAAATATGACATCGATTGACATGTTAATAGGATTGATATGATACTACTATCACATACATGCGCGCGAAGCCCTTGGATGCGGGATGGAAAGGAACTTGGAAGTTAAGCGTGCTAGTGCTAGAGTAGTGGGAGGATGGGTGACCGAGCGGGAAGTTTGAGCACGAGTAAGTAATTGGACTAGAGATAAGGGTAGTTAGAGACTAAACTTGTGAAATAACTAAAGTATTAGAAATTCCGAAAAAATAAAAAAAAAGGAGTAGAAAATAATTCGAAAAAAATGTTTTTCTTGCGCGGCAGCGTTTTGGGACGTTTTTCTGCCACGGCAGACCCTTTAGCACCGGTTCGTATTACGAACCGGTGCTAAAGGTCCTCCCGCTCGGACGCCCGGGAGCCGCCACGTGGTGCACCCTTTAGCACCGGTTCGTAACTGAACCGGTGCAAAAGGGGGGGGCCTTTTGCACCGGATTGTTTGCACCGGTTGGGCATCCGGTGCATATAGCCCTTACCAACCGGTGCAAAAGACCCGTTTTCCACTAGTGCTGGGATCCTTATCCCCTTAGTTAGGATTTGTAAGAGTAGGATTTGTCGTAATATATTGCTTGATTGGTAAGAGTAGGGCTAGACATTATGTAGCTGGCTTACAAACATAAGGATGGAAAGTAACAAACTTGAATATAGAATTGAAAATCCTAACGTCGGGATATCTGGGATCATATGAACGGCTGCACCTTCTAGGGAGGGTGGCCCTTACTCCTGTGGTTCCCTCCTGTTGTGTCCAGAGTTCTGGACCAAGTATGCTTTGGGAGTATACTTGAAAGCATACTTGGTCCTTCGATTGTTCAAGTTCTAAATCAGGCCCCATGCAGGTGTCCATTTCATATGCAATAGGGTCGTTTGAGGCCTATCTGATTCAGTTCACATCTTACATAAGTTCGTCTTCGTGTAATTTCTTGTTTTGAGCGTAGAATTACATGTTTCATTGATTAATTATAGGAACTTAATCTTGAGTCAAGATTCCGTACCTTTTTCTCTTTGGTGTTTTAATGCTCAATATATCTCGGGTGTCTTACTGTTGTTACTGATGGTGAATGGGGTGCTGCATCTCTCTAGTTGGCATGAACTTGACCTAGGATATTCTTTGGGCATGCGCAAAATAGCTGTTGCATCTCTCTAGTTGGCATGAACTTGACCTAGGATATTCTATGGGCATGCGCAAAATAGCTGTTAGTTCTCTTTACTAGTAAAATATGACATGTAATTACTAATGCCAATGCTTTATGAATTCCTAATTTGAAATCATGATATGATTTGATATTTCTGCCATGCTTTGCTAATGTAGTCCTTTGTATTTGTGTTTAGTTTCTGATATCGCTTCCTTATGTGTTGCCCCAGTTTGAAATTGTTTGGTAGTTGTGGTAATATGTAGTTGCTAATTCTGTTGGACAATGTGTTTCTCGGTTGAAATATGATACCCAAAGAATGTCTTCTGTTTCATGTTCGATTTCTAACACAGATATTTCACTTGGCCACATGCAGCAACATTGAGCCCAATGCTGTTCACACACTATATGCCAGGCTACCACCCATTGTTTGCTG
This sequence comes from Lolium rigidum, assembly GCF_022539505.1. Taxonomy (NCBI): domain Eukaryota; kingdom Viridiplantae; phylum Streptophyta; class Magnoliopsida; order Poales; family Poaceae; genus Lolium; species Lolium rigidum. The sequence continues at coordinate 346,096,427 of NC_061514.1, read as the reverse complement.
ATCTCACGCAGACAATGCAGATTTTCTCTATCAAAATCACAGAATTGGTAGGCTTCAATTGGCCATTGGAGGTATACGGCGTGGTTGCTGCCAGGGATGCTGTGGACTATCGTCGCAACCATCTTTTTCTTCGCAGTAGGGATAACTGCCAATTCCTCAAGGATAAGGAGGTACACATGGGTATTTTCATGTTCTTTTTATTTCTGTCGTTGCTTGATTCGTTGTTGACAAGCAAATTGCGAATGATGATGCTTGCAGGATTCTTATTTGCACTTGACTGGCCCGTCTCGTGCGATTATGTCTGAGGACACTGTTCGGATTGAATTCCAACTGAAAGTCAAGGGCACTATGAAGTCAGAAGACAGGCATTTAATCACCGAACAATTTGCTTGTGATGCTCATGGTGCTGGGACTTCTATCATACATTCCATCGATGGCTGTTTTTGCACGATGGAATTATGTTCTGAGTATTTCAGAGGCTCGATCCAAGCAACCATAATTAGTATCTGTGTTACGCAAGGCTCGTTGCCAGATGGTGCACAAGTTATTTGCTTTTCACTGCCTGAAGAGGATACTGAAGGGAAGGATGAGCGCAGAACTAACCATGTTGTTCTGTTTGATAATAAAAATGGAGCAGTGCCAGTAGATGAAGAAGGGTATTTGAAGTTGTCAAGGCAGGTTGTTCCTGTACAATTGGAAGGAAAGCTGGAAGTTGTCACAAAGACTGATGCCATGATGAGTCGAAGTGTTTTCTTTACACCTGAATTAAGCAACATAAGTCAAGAATCGTGCATACTTGGTGATGACTGCACGTTAGAGATAACTGTTGCTTGGTCTCTCCTTGTTGATGACGAGCAGCATATGATGATGATGAGCTACACGAACGCTCTCGTGCGACCTAAAACTTTCCCGTACATGAAATTGGTTCAAGACACGCAAGGCGGGAGTTGTTGATGATGTGTTAGCAATTTTAAAATTAAGTCAAGCATGTGAACTACTCTTACTGTTCCTGTTGGATATATTAGCAATTTTCCCCATAATTTAATCAAAGAAAACAGTGGATAAAACATGACTAAAAAGTTTGAGAATAAACTAGTCATGCAAATCACCATAGAGTAAAGGATCAACAAATCTAAACTGATTGATAAGAGCAATGTGTTTCCTGATAACGAGCCTGAACATGTTGCTAAGATAAGGAAGAGCATCATGATCTCACAAAATGAAGAGAAGAAGACATACGGTGCAGAAGAGGAACCAGCGTTGACGTTGTCGCCGTTGAGAGCCATGTCGTTGAAGAGGTTGCTGATGTCGGGGAAGAAGTCTTCGTTGGGGAAGTAGTCGTCGGCCTCCGTGTCGATGTCGAAGCCAGCAGTCGCGCTAGAGCGCTCCCCAAAAACCTTATCGCCTCTCTCCCGTACAGGATCACAAGAGACGGGGTTCCGGAGGCCTGCTGTCCCGTCCAGCGGTGCACGCCGGTAGACGGGATGGAGAAGTCTTGAGCGGCGGCGCAAAGCTCTGGAACCGAGTGGTAGGCGCATATGGTGTTGTGTCTCGTAATTTTTCTCTGGAGAGGAGCGACCTCTTTTATAGGCACAGAGAGAGGAGCCGAACAAGTCACGCGAGGAGATGAAACGAAGGGTCAGGGAGGAGAGAGGCTCTCGGCTCGAGGCATTCCCGCAAACCGCGGCGCGACGTGTCATGACGAGGCGAGCGAGCGGCGGCGTCGTCGGAGGAGGAGCGCGCGTGTGGTCAGCTCCTATTTCCTCCTATTATTACTCTCTTGCAAATGGTATGAAGAGCTCCCCTTATAAGCTGCTCCAACTCTTCTTCAACTAGCAATGTGGGACTAAACTTTTGTCCTACCCCTGCCATGCATGAATGGGCCATGTGGGCCTCTAGGATTTATTAGGAATTTCTGGAATATTTATTGCGTTGGTCCAATATGGGCCAAAATTCCAACAATCCCCCACCAGATCCTAGAGGCACATAGAATTTGCCTTTGGTTCCAAAACATTGTTTTATATACCGGTACTATAGCGAAGACTGTTAAGTTGAACTTTCACCAGAACTCTATGCTACACTAGACTGCTACTTGAACAGTGGACTAAGCCTTGAACCGCAAGTTTTCTGCTAATCTAGCTTCACAAAGAGCCTTGACCGGTACTAGGCCGTCGCAGGGCTTCCCCGCGGGTGGAGCTTATGCGTCATACTCCATGGCCTTTCATGAGTTTATTAGAAAGCACCCAACTCCCATAGGTTGCGACGTTTTAACAACCAAACTCATATAGGTGTGTTCTTCAACGGATGTTATGCAGGACAACATCTGTGCTTAAATAAGCAACTTAGAACACATTAAGATAAATCAGCCTACCGTGCAGATTAGGAAAGTATTGCATCTTTTACGGAGTGGTATCATACAAGGTGTAAGGATACTTTCCTCTCAGTTGACATACAGCTTGTCTCCCAGTTCTAATTCACGGGATCTCCGATCACATAGAATGGGTTACCACTGTGGACAACTTAAACGGTGGGTCTCATACCCATCTCCTTTGATGCATTATCTATCACGTTACGTGATAGACCCTTTGTGAAGGGGTCTGCCAGATTTCTAGACGTATGGATATAATCCAATGCAATAACTCCGGAGTTCCTCATTTTTCTGACAGATTTTAATCTCCTCTTCACATGCCTTGATGACTTCATATTATCCTTAGAACTGTTAACCTTGATGATCACAGTTTGATTATCACAGTTCATTGGGATAGCGGGTATTGGTTTCTCAACCACGGGTAAGTTCATCAAGAGTTCACGGAGCCACTCTGCTTCAACAGTGGCTGTGTCTAATCGTCGTGAGTTCTGCTTCCATTGTTGACCTCGTTAAGATGGTCTCGCTTGCAAGACTTCCAAGAAACAGCGCCACCACCAAGTGTAAATACATATCCACTAGTGGCCTTAATCTCATCGACATCGAAATCCAGTTTGAGTCACTATAGCCCTCTAGTACCCTCGGATACCCAGTATAGTGAATGCCATAACTCGCAGTGCCTTTTAGATAGTGCATCACTCTTTCAAGAGCATGCCAGTGATCATCGCCAGGATTTGAGACAAATCGACTAAGTTTGCTCACAGCAAAGGCGATGTCAGGCCTCGTAGCGCTAGCCAAATACATAAGCGAGCCAATAATCTAAGAATATCTCAGTTGATCTCTAGCGATCGCTTTATTCTTTCTAAGCAGCACACTAGGATCATAAGGCGTTGGACAAGACTTGCAATCGCTATACCCAAAACGACTCAAGATCTTTTCCACATAGTGAGATTGAAGCAGTGTAATCCCACCATTTTCATCCATCAACAGTTTGATGTTTAAGATTACATCAGCTACCCCAAGATCCTTCATCTCAAAGCAGCGAGATAGGAAATCCTTGGTCTTCTTGATGATATTCAGATTGGTTCCGAAAATCAGTATGTCATCGACGTACAAGCAAAGAATGACTCCTTCGCCCCCACCATGGCGATAGTACACACATTTATCAGCTTCATTTACAACAAAGCCTTCAGCAGTTAAAGTTCTTTCGAACTTCTCATGCCACTCGCTTAGGTGCTTGCTTGAGACCATATAGAGACTTCAACAATTTGCACACCTTTCCTTCTTGACCATTTACTACAAATCCATCTGGCTGGTCCATGTAAATTTCCTCATCCAACTCTCCATTTAGGAAAGCTGTCTTAACATCCATTTGATGAATGAGAAGACCGTATGAGGGAGCCAGTGATAGTAGTACTCTAATGGTAGTCAATCTGGCTACAGGTGAGTAAGTATCAAAGAAGTCTTCACCTTCCTTTTGTGTATAACCTTTGGCCACAAGCCGTGCCTTGTACTTTTCAATTGTACCATCAGGCCTAAGCTTCTTCTTAAACACCCATTTACATCCTACGGGTTTGCACCCATAAGGACGATCAGTAATCTCCCAAGTTCCACTAGCCAAAATGGAGTCCATCTCACTTCGGACAGCTTCCTTCCAATAGTCAGCATCTGGAGATGCATAGGCTTCTGAAATAGAGGTGGGAGTGTCATCCACGAGATACACAATGAAATCATTACCAAAGGACTTCGCAGTCCTCTGTCTCTTACTCCTTTTAGGAGCTTCATTGTTATCCTCATCCATATTCTCAAGGTGTTCTATCGGAATGGTGGATTCGGGAATTGTAGAGAATTCCTGGATAGATGTACTAGACATCCCCCGATTCGATGAGCTAGGCATATCCTTCATGGGAAATATATCCTCAAAGAAAGTCGCATCATTCGACTCCATGATTGTACCAACATGCATGTCGGATACCTCAGACTTTACTATCAAGAATCTATAGCCAATGCTATGAAAAGCATAGCCCAGAAAAACACAATCAACAGTTTTTGGTCCAAGCTTGCGTTTCTTGGGAATTGGCACATTGACTTTTGTAATGTCCCAGGTTTAGAGACGATCGAGGGGTAGATTTTAGAAAGGGATGTGCACTGCATAGTAAATTCTGGGGAAATTTCGCGCTTTTAAACAAAAACTGCATCGAAGGGGGACAAGTTTCTCTCTCGACACCTTACAGGGTTAGGGTTTCGAGAGTGCGACAAACTTGTATCTCACTTCATTAGTTTAGGGTTTTGAGAAGAGAGGGGAGAGTTTACTTGATTGGATTTTAAATGATATGACATGGTTGAATTCGAACCAAGGTTGAATTTGAATTTCAAATTCAAACATTAAATAATTACCTTAAATAATTCAGTTGAGGAAATTCATTAAGTATATAATCAATAATAAACAAGATGAACAATTATAATAAAATGGAGCTCATTAGGGAAAACCTTGAGCTTTATTGATTAACACACAAGATACATTGTCTTTACATTATTCATAATGGAAATAAATGAATTACAACACATTACATAAATGGGCAGAATAGAAGGAAGAAAAATAAAGAAAAATTACAAGTTAATGATCCTAGTCTAAATTCTACAAGATCATCTTCATTTGATCTTGAACTTGAAGAATTCCAAATCCATTTTGAGCCATTGTTGATCCCTGCACAAAAACACAACAAAGAGAAGTTATGCCAAGTGGCAAAGCCACTTGGCAAGTTAAAAATCAAATGGAAAGGTGAAATGAGCAGATAAGCTCAATGTGGCCGAGCTGATCCTGGCCAAAGCCAAGTTCCAGGTCCAGGTGCACAGCACTTGACAGCACACACACACGGCCTGCTCACGGGGCCGTGTGCATGCGCACACACACACACGGTGAGTCACTAAGGTGACAAGCGGGAGCTGTCGACCAGGGGATGCAAGAGAGCACCATATATAACCTTTTTAGAGCCAAACCCTAGTCATTTGTTCATCCATCGACGAGCGACAGTGGTAAGTTCATCAAGAACAGCCAAGAACACCAAGAACAGATGAACAGCTAGAGCTGTTGCATCTATTTCCACTCACCAGAAAATAAACCAAGAGATCAAGCTTGCAAGGAGGAGCAGGGCAAGCCAAGAACTCAACCAACAGCTGAATCCTCTACACCAACAAACCATCTAGGAGCTGGAGTGAGGTATAAACAAGATCAACCTGAGCAAAACCCTGTTTTGCTCATAAATAAGCATACACTTGCATCACAGAAGCAAATAAAGGTGGGAAACCCTGGATATATCATCACTTGGTTGCAAAACCATTTGGTGCCAGTAAATAAAGCAAAGGCTAAAAGGAAAACAATCAAGGGAACACTGGTTGTTGACACAACCAGAGAAATCCATCATGGATTTGATCCCAATCAGCCCATTCCCAAGTTACCAAGCACCTAATAGTCTAGCTACACCATCGGAATGGTAGAAACACAAGTTTCTACCAGTATTGTCAACATCAAAAGGCTTCGGCAGTCAAACATGATCAGTCGAGAGCATATGTCCATACACGAGCAAGCCAACGAGATAGGGAGCCATCCCGGGGCAGCACATGCATACGCCGGGGCTACCTCAACCCACAAGCCAACACTTAGAACCACCACATCATCACCGGAGAGGTTCGGTAGAGGGCTAGGGTACCCAACCAAGTGGTTGGCATCCTGCTAGCCCTAACAAATTTATTGAGTTGATCACCACTGAATCACAGTTCACATCATTTATCCATCTAATCAAGCAAGGATGAACAGATAAATGAGACAGACAAGCAATTGATGCTTAAGCAAGCAACAGCACACATCAGGTCAGGCCTGTGTGATACACAAGAGAGCAACAGTGAGGCACAGACACCAAAGGGCAGCTGTTACAAGCAACTGGTGATCATATGAACACCAGAAGCTTGTTAGAGCATGCTACTGCATGCTAGAACTCAGTCTAAGCAGTTAACACATGAACAGATAATTAATAACTGAATAATTGTATCACAAATAGAGCATCAGACAAGATAATTGTATCCAGAAGCACTCCATCAAGGGATGGAGTTGATAATGCAACAGATAAGCTCAAATGAGCATGTCCATGAATTGAAGCACGAGATAGGATCTCACCGGAGGCACTAGCACTTGCAGGTATGCAATAATTAACCACCACAATCAAGCCTAGGACAAGATTAAGCACACATAGTATGCCCAAGTGATAGTAAAAAGAATAGGAGCATGCCAGTAGGCCATGAGCATCACTGGATGCTCATGAGCAATCACAGGAGGACCACAGCCAGAGATTACAATGAACAAAAATAGCTAGGAAGCACAGTGAGCAATTGAGCAAGAACAGCACAGCACATCAAGCTAGGATCTATGGCGACAGCAGTAAGCCAAGCACAGCAGATCATCACCAACAGCAGGCCAGCACCTCCACAAGGAGGGAAGCCATGGCCAGGGGTACTAGAGGAGGAAGAAGAGAGGCACATGAGAAAGAGGGTGGCGGAACATTTACCGGGAGCGAGCAGACGGCAGGCGTAGCCGTGGCGGCCACGGCGGCGCGCGCCGAAGACACGGCGGCACCTGGCCAGGCCATGCCAGGCTCGGCGAGCGCCGCAGCACTCCGCATCTTGGCGGCGACAGCCGGCGGCGTCATCCCGCCTGTGGTGCCGGTGAGCACCGCACCACCGTGCGGTCAAACGAGAAGAGAATCGGCGTAGGGGCGGCTTAGAACCAGATCTATGCCGTGGATCTGGTGCGCCGTCGCGTGGCGGTGCAGATGCACCCCATGGCGAGGGCCATGGCGGCCGGTGATTGCCGGAATCGGCCGGCGACGGTGCGGGCGACGAGGATCGCCAGTGAGAGCGGAGGGGATTAGGGTTAGGACGAGCGGCGCGTGGTGAGGGAGTGAGCGACCGACCGCTCGGGTCGGTTGGACCCGAGCTGGTCTAGCCAAACCACTGGGCTCCACTGACAGGTGGGCCCGAGGCGTAACGTACTTTTCCAAATTTCATTAAAAACTAGGAAATTGGAAATTCAATAGAAAATTCATAAAAGCTCTAAAAAAATAATTAAAAATATGAAAATTGATCAGCATAAAATTCCCTATCTAAATAAAATATGAAAGGGAATTTTTGAAGATAATCAAGAATAAGTCTTAATATGATGATTTAAATAATCATTTAAATCACACATATTATTTTCTATAATAAAAATTAAGTCCATTAATAAATTTGGACTTTAAAAACACCTTGACAACATTTCAAGGTTGTATTTTTCCCTAAACAAATATCCCCAAATTATTCTTAGTATTAACCTTCTATCTAAAAAAATAATAAACACCGGAAAGGGGGAACAAACCCTAAAACTGGAATCATGCATAATTGCTTCTTTAACCATTGCCCTTATCGGACAATGATGCTATTTTTCAGAAACGAGAGGACAAGGGTCAGTCCACACCATCAAACTGCAACACTTTGCGGTATTCAGGCAAGTTCATCGCTTGCTCATGTCATTTGAGTATTTTTACCAAATTACTTGCAAAGTACTATGTTTATCACTATTGCATAAAAAAGCAAAACCACTATTTTCATAACTATGAATATGACTATGTGGTTGGCAATGGAACCATGGATTGTGTTGATATGGTGGAGGTTCCATTGCAAGGGTTTATATCCATCTAGGATTAAACAACAAATGTCGTCCAGTGATTCTTGTGCCGTAATACCCGTGTTAACCATAAGATGCTGGAGTGGGACGGAGTAGTCAAAAGTGTTTCCACCTCTCGTTCATCAACGGATGCGCTTACCGTAGCAGTTGTATCTGGCGGAACAACCGGAGGGTGGGGAGCCCATTCTAATTCCCCACGGTAAAGCAATGCTTACCGTAGCAGTTGTGTCTTGCGGAACAACCGGAGGGTGGGGATCCCATTCTAATTCCCCACGGTAATGCGGTCTATGATGGGTTGCAGCTACCGGCGTAGGAGTGTATGGTAGAGCCCAGCACTGTTGTCGTGGTCGGGGCCCAGCCTTAATTGGCGTAAGTGAACCGGCGTGGACCCAGGGTCGGGGCATGCAACAAAGGGTGGGTGTTCGAGGTAGCGGAGGAACATGATTGACTAGGACCTTATACCGGGCCTCACACCAAAGGAAGTGTGGACGGGAAAGCTGCCCGGTTGGCACCAAGGTTAAGATCTCTTATGGGTAAAGCAACACACCTCTCGCAGAGTGTAACGAATCGTGACCGATCACTCCTTGTTCCGGGATTTGGAGCTGCGAACGCTGCCGGAAAGGAACTCCATGAAGTTCTAGTAAACCGGTGAAGGCTGACGGACATAGTTCTTCCGAATAAAAACAACCTTTTGAAGAAATGGTTATCAAAACCTGCATGGTATCAGACTTTCTGGTCTGGTACCGTAGTTAGTGCATTAAACACCTCTTTCCTAATATGAACTTGTTGAGTACGCTCGTACTCATACCTCTCTTAAATCCCCAGCTAGACCGTATCGAATCATGCTGGAGGAGGACAACAACAACCACGAAGGAGCCGACCTCATCGGCTATGAAGAACCGGACCTCTCTGGAGGTATTGAAGGCGTAGACTACCTCATAGTCTACGGAACCGGGGAGGCTTCCGGAGGAGAACAAGCCTAGAAGTACCCAGTATTAGTAGTAGAAGCCGAGCAGCGCGAACTCTTAATACTTCGCTGCTCGAGAGAATAAATGTTAAGTCTAGTGAAACTCCTATATTGTAAGTTAAGATGGGTTCACCTCGAACCCAGGAGTAAACCTCTTTGGACCCAGGAGGAGCTCCAAGATGATATGTATATATGGTTTGTAATAATGTATGAATGAGTTTGGACCTGCTATGTTCTGTTGTACTACTCTGAGGGATGTAATATTTGCGGATTGGTACTTCGCGAATGTTATATCAACGACTGGCATACTACAACATGCAGTGGTATGCAGGGTCACCACAGTTGGTATCAGAGCAAAAGCTTTGACCTTAGGTTGGAACCTAGTAAATGGGACGAAAACGTTAGGAGTCAAATAGGACTAGTAAAGAATTCTCTAAAAATATGGTGTATATTCAATTGAGAATACCACAATCATATGTTTTAGTGCGATAATTCTTTATTATCTCTATTATGATGCATTATTACTAATCTTATATTCTCTCTATTTCTATAGCCAACAATGGCAAGTTCACGCCCGGGACGTAATGTGAAAGTGAAGACTTCAAACTTGAGTGAATACGACGGAGGACTTGCAGACATCCTACGTGCCATGTTACTTGAATTGGGGTGCGATCCCCAAATCCAAGCGACGAAATACTGGTTCTATGATGGACCAGTATTGGCAAAGTGTAGAGTAGGGCTACGACTTCCCGAATCTTTGGGAATGAGCGTAGTTATGCCAGCAGGAGAAGCCCGAACCATTAACACAGCCTATCATATAGCTGTTATGAGAGCCATAACAGACATCCGGGAACATAAGACGAAAGAGCTTATGGGTTCCGAATTCACCCACATTCCTCACCTGGAGGAAGAGGAAGACCTCATGTTGGACCATTTTAAATACGCCAGACGCAAACCAGCCGAAGCTGCAAAATACATGGACAATAGCCGGAATTTGCTATCATTGTTATTTCAGTTGAACCGTCATTTGACGGGAGCAATTGATACAATGCTAGAAGAGTTCACTGAACCCAAGGAGGACAGTAGGGGGAAAGAACCTATGGAGAATGTGGTGCAGACACCAGTTTATTCAGCTGGTGACTACATCAGTATTGATCCACTTGCACGTGAAACTACACTCGCTACACTCGGGAACTACCTGGGTAGTTCCTATGGGGGATACGAGGGCGGAGAGGAATCCGGAAACATGCAGCGTTCCGAGACTCCTATCGAGAATTCCAGGGGTTGGCGTTGGGGATGTGATACTGGAACCCATAGTACTACTGAGTATTATGATGGGGAGATGAATGATGACGCAACAACCCAGAACCAGAGCTATCCTAGTAATGAGGGAGTGGATGGAGGATATCCGACCCAAGTTGAGTCGGGTATGAGCTTTGGTAACCCTTATGGTGTGGCTACAGGAGAGTACACCCGATGGGTGGACTATGATGCCCTCAATGATCAGTTTGTGAACACTGATTTCTCCTTAGGATCATCATCGGATTCGGATTACAAGCCAACGGGGAGACCTTATGTTCCAGGGTCTATCAGGAGGACGACACGTTCGACCGGATGGAAGCCTGGGATGTACCGGGAGTGAAGCACGACTAGAGACCACCATGGGAGGCGAGACTACAATACAGTTGTACCACATGTATTGTAGTATGTAATATTTGTATAAATTTGTACATATACTTTAATAAGTGAGTTTGCATACTCACATCGCTTACCGAGTATTGTAATAAGACCACTTATGTATGTATATACAGGGTATATGTTTTGTATGATTTGCATTTGCTTCTTGATTTCCATTGCGTGACTAGTTCTGTGCACAAAGTTGAGCTCAGAAAACTTGCGCATGGAGTAACTATGAGTACCGCTTTGTGTTGCAGAACTAGGGGGATATGTCGGGAACGCCGAGTGAGGAGAGTGAAGAGCAGCGCATTGAGCGCGAGGCCAGACAGAAGGCAGAGGCTGATGAAGCAGCCAGAACTCAGTTTCCACCACCACCACCACCCATGACGCAGCAGAACTTTGTCCAGTACATGCAAATGATGGAAGAGAGACAGCGTGTGACGCTGGAGCAGCAGAATAGATTCTTCCAGGAGTTGCTGCAACAGAACAGAGTTGAGAGACCTGAGAATCAGGGAGTCACCTTGTCAGACTTCCAGAATACCAAGCCAATATCTTTTGCATACGCGCCCGAGCCAATGGACGCGGAAGACTGGCTTATGGACACCAAGCGAAAGCTCAATACTGTTGGTTGCAACGATCTGGAGAAGGTCCGTTATGCTACACACTTGCTGTGTGGACCTGCCGCATCATGGTGGGACAATATAGTAGCCGTGTATCCGGCAGAGAAGGTATTTACCTGGGAAGAGTTCAAGAGGAAGTTCAGGGAATCCAATGTCCCTGAAAGCATTGTGGAGTTAAAGCGTCGAGAATTTGAGAGTCTTGAGCAGAAAGACAATGCTATTCTGACTTATGTCAGAGAGTTCTCGAAGTTGTCTCGGTATGCCGTTGAGGAGGTCAATACCGAGGACAAAAAAAAGAAGAGGTTCTTGCGGGGATTAAGTCCCCAGTTTAAGGTACAACTCAGAATGATGAGAGCAACAGAGTTCCAGGAATTGGTGGATGCAGCCATCACCCTGGAAGATGACTTCAAGCAACTACAGGAGGAGAAAAGGAAGAAGGCCAAATATGAGCCTAAGAGGTATATCAGTAATAAGCCAAACATGAGTTTGAGCTTTAAACCCAGATACAACAACAACAACAACAATAACAACAACAACAAAAACAACAATAGTAACTACTACGGTAGTAGGAAGAATCAAGCATTCCAGTCTGCAAATCAAATAGTTTGCAGAAGTTGTGGATTCACAGGGCATTTTGCCAAGGATTGCAAGAAGCCAAGGATCATATGCTTTGGTTGTCGTCAGGAGGGGCATATGCTGAAAGACTGCCCCAAGAGAAGGAATGACGGAGGAGGCCAGTCAGGAGGAGGAGGAAGCCGAGGAGGAAACACCGGAGGGGGTTGGAAGAACAAGAAACCCTTCGGCAAGTTAAACTGTACCAGCTTGGAGGAGGTGATTAACTCCGATCAAGCAGTGATAGGTACGCTTCAGATACTCACTCATCCTGGCAAAGTACTTTTTGATACTGGTGCAACCACATCATTCATTTCTCAGCAATTCATCATTAAACATGGGATTAGATGCAATAAATTAGATAAACCAATCACCATACTTTCTGCGGGGGGAACGATATTAGTAACCCATACTAAACCTGGACAAGTCATCATGATCAATAAGTGTGCGTTTGACGCAGACCTGTTCATTCTACCGATGAAGGACATTGATGTCATTCTTGGTATGAACTGGTTAGAGGAAAATGGCGCACTTATAGATTGTACCCATAAAACAGTATCTTTGAAAAGCCCAGGTGGAGATAGAATCATTTACCAAGGAGATAAGCATACTCAGATTGAAGTGGAGTTAAAGCTGAACAGCATGAAGGAGGTGAAGTTAGAAGATATTCCAGTAGTCAATGAATTCCAAGATGTATTCCCTAAGGAATTACCTGGAATGCCCCCAGATAGGGAGATAGAATTTACTATCGACCTAATTCCAGGAACAGCACCCATTGCTAAAGCACCATACAAGATGGGGCCAAAAGAGTTGAAAGAACTCAAGGAACAATTGGATGACCTAGAACAGAAAGGATTCATACAGGAGAGTATTTCACCATGGGGATCACCTGTGATCTTCGTAGATAAAAGAGATGGAGGTCGAAGGATGTGCGGAGACTACAGAAATCTGAACAATGTTACAATCAAGAACAAGTACCCACTTCCTAGAATCCAAGATCTTTTTGATCAAGTTAGAGGCGCGGGGTCTTTTCCAAGATTGATCTAAGATCCGGTTATCACCGAGATAAAGATCAAGAAGGAAGACGTTCCGAAAACAGCCTTTGTCTCGAGGTACGGACATCATGAGTATCTCGTAGTACCTTTTGGACTAACCAATGCCCCAGCAATATTCATGAATCTCATGAATAAGATCTTCATGCCATGTCTTGACAAGTTTGTCATCGTGTTCATCGATGATATCTTAATTTATTCCAAGGACAAAGCTGAACATGCTGAACACCTTAGGATAGTGTTGCAAACACTAAGGGAACACCAACTGTACGCCAAGTTCAGTAAGTGTGAGTTTTGGCTTGATCAAGTAGAATTTCTTGGTCATGTCATTAGTAAGGATGGGATAGCAGTAAACCCAAGCAAAGTAGCCTCAGTTTTGGACTGGGAAGCACCCAAGAATGTCAAGGAAATCCGAGGATTCTTGGGAATGGCAGGATACTATCGGAGATTCATTGAAGGATTCTCCAAGATAGCAGGACCAATGACCAAGCTGCTTAGGAAGAACACACCTTTTGTGTGGTCTGATGAATGTGAGAAGAGTTTTCAAACTCTGAAAGAAAAACTCACCACAGCACCGGTGTTAGCAGTTCCGGAAGATGGCAAGGATTACACCGTGTACTGTGATGCATCCAAACATGGATTGGGATGTGTACTCATGCAAGACCGGAAAGTAATATCTTATGGATCGAGGCAACTCAGACCTCATGAAGTAAATTATCCAACTCATGATTTAGAACTAGCAGCAGTTGTTTTTGCACTTAAGACTTGGAGACATTTTCTCTATGGAGCCAAGTGTGAGCTCTATACTGATCATAAGAGTCTCAAGTACTTCTTCACTCAAAAGGAACTTAATATGAGGCAGAAAAGATGGCTTGAGTTGATCAAGGACTATGATCCGACCATCAACTATACCCCAGGAAAGGCTAATGTTGTAGCAGATGCCTTGAGTAGAAAGAGTACTGGCGGACTAGAACCAGAAATTTCACCAGAGTTGAAGAAGGAAATAAGCCAAGCCCAAATACAACTTTGGGAGAAAGAAGCTCACGAAGGACTATCCGCTTTACAAGTAGCTGATGAGATGAATGTCAACCTCAAGAATGAAATAATCATGGGCCAACTAGATGATCCATTCATCGTGGAGGAGATGAAGAGGATTGACGAAGGAAGACCATCAGAATTTCACCGTGGAGAGATGGGATCATTATGGTTCCAGAAGAGGATTTGTGTTCGGGATATTGCAGAGATCAAGGAAGTAATACTCCGGGAAGCCCATCAAACACCATACTCTATCCATCCGGGAAGTACAAAGATGTACATGGACTTAAAGGAACTATTCTGGTGGAACAACATGAAGAGAGAAATAGCACAGTATGTGGCGGAATGCCATACTTGCCAAAGAGTGAAGGCCGAACACCAGAGTCCGGCAGGAAAGTTACAACCTTTACCTATTCCAGAATGGAAATGGGAGGAGATAGGAATGGATTTCATCACCGGACTACCCATGACCAATAAAAAGAAGGACATGATATGGGTAATCGTGGACCGGTTGACGAAAAGTGCACATTTCTTAGCGGTAAATCAGCAAGACAAAGGAGAGAAACTCATCGATCTTTATATCAAAGAGATCGTGAGTAAACATGGAGTGCCCAAGAAGATCGTGTCAGATCGAGGATCCGTGTTCACATCAGCATTCTGGAAGCAATTACATGAAGCTTTAGGATCCAAGCTGGACTATAGTACCGCCTATCATCCCCAGACAGGTGGACAAACCGAGAGAACTAACCAGATCCTAGAGGACATGCTTAGGGCTTGTGCCCTAGATTTCGGAGGATCATGGGAAGAACACTTACCATTAGCAGAATTCTCATACAACAATAGCTATCAAAGTAGTATCAAGATGGCACCATTCGAAGCTCTGTATGGAAGAAAGTGTAGATCACCGATATGTTGGTATGAAGCTGGATCAAGCAAGGAGTTCAACCCAGATTATGTCAAGGAAAAACAACACATCATTGACATCATAAGAGATAGACTGAAGATAGCCCAAAGTCGACAGAAGAGCTATGCAGACCAAAAGAGAAGGACTTGGGAACCACAAGTGGGAGATATGGTATATCTTAAGGTGAGTCCGATGAAAGGTCTTCAGAGATTCGGAGTAAAGGGAAAGTTGAGCCCTAGATACATTGGACCCTTCAAGATACTGAGTCAGAACCGAGGTTTAGCTTTTGAATTGGATCTACCAGGAAGGCTAGCTCAAGTTCACAATGTATTCCATGTATCACAACTCAGAAAATGCTTAAAGACCCCAGATGAGCCAGTATCACATGCTGAGCTCGAGTTACAACCAGATCTGACATATATCGAGAAGCCAGCCAAGATTCTCGAGGAGAGCTGGAAACAACTCAGAAATAAAGCTATCAAGTACTGTAAGATACAATGGAAGCATCACCCCGAGAGGGAAGCCACCTGGGAAAAGGAAGAAGACTTGAGGGAAACATACCCCGAACTGTTCAGGTATTACAACCACAACTTCGGGACGAAGTTTTCTTTAAGGGGGAAAGGCTGTAATGTCCCAGGTTTAGAGACGATCGAGGGGTAGATTTTAGAAAGGGATGTGCATTGCATAGTAAATTCGGGGGAAATTTCGCGCTTTTAAACAAAAACTGCATCGAAGGGGGACAAGTTTCTCTCTCGCCACCTTACGAGGTTAGGGTTTCGAGAGTGCGACAAACTTGTATCTCACTTCATTAGTTTAGGGTTTTGAGAAGAGAGGGGAGAGTTTACTTGATTGGATTTTAAATGATATGACATGGTTGAATTCGAACCAAGGTTGAATTTGAATTTCAAATTCAAACATTAAATAATTACCTTAAATAATTCAGTTGAGGAAATTCATTAAGTATATAATCAATAATAAACAAGATGAACAATTATAATAAAATGGAGCTCATTAGGGAAAACCTTGAGCTTTATTGATTAACACACAAGATACATTGTCTTTACATTATTCATAATGGAAATAAATGAATTACAACACATTACATAAATGGGCGGAATAGAAGGAAGAAAAATAAAGAAAAATTACAAGTTAATGATCCTAGTCTAAATTCTACAAGATCATCTTCATTTGATCTTGAACTTGAAGAATTCCAAATCCATTTTGAGCCATTGTTGATCCCCGCACAAAAACACAACAAAGAGAGTTATGCCAAGTGGCAAAGCCACTTGGCAAGTTAAAAATCAAATGGAAAGGTGAAATGAGCAGATAAGCTCAATGTGGCCGAGCTGATCCTGGCCAAAGCCAAGTTCCAGGTCCAGGTGCACAGCACTTGACAGCACACACACACAGCCTGCTCACAGGGCTGTGTGCATGCTGCACACACACACAGTGAGTCACTAAGGTGACAAGCAGGAGCTGTCGACCAGGGGATGCAAGAGAGCACCATATATAACCTTTTTAGAGCCAAACCCTAGTCATTTGTTCATCCATCGACAGCAGCAGTGGTAAGTTCATCAAGAACAGCCAAGAACACCAAGAACAGATGAACAGCTAGAGCTGTTGCATCTATTTCCACTCACCAGAAAATAAACCAAGAGATCAAGCTTGCAAGGAGGAGCAGGGCAAGCCAAGAACTCAACCAACAGCTGAATCCTCTACACCAACAAACCATCTAGGAGCTGGAGTGAGGTATAAACAAGATCAACCTGAGCAAAACCCTGTTTTGCTCATAAATAAGCATACACTTGCATCACAGAAGCAAATAAAGGTGGGAAACCCTGGATATATCATCACTTGGTTGCAAAACCATTTGGTGCCAGTAAATAAAGCAAAGGCTAAAAGGAAAACAATCAAGGGAACACTGGTTGTTGACACAACCAGAGAAATCCATCATGGATTTGATCCCAATCAGCCATTCCCAAGTTACCAAGCACCTAATAGTCTAGCTACACCATCAGAATGGTAGAAACACAAGTTTCTACCAGTATTGTCAACATCAAAAGGCTTCTGGCAGTCAAACATGATCAGTCAGAGAGCATATGTCCATACACAGCAAGCCAACAGATAGGGGAGCCATCCCAGGGCAGCACATGCATACTGCCAGGGCTACCTCAACCCACAAGCCAACACTTAGAACCACCACATCATCACCAGAGAGGTTCAGTAGAGGGCTAGGGTACCCAACCAGTGGTTGGCATCCTGCTAGCCCTAACAAATTTATTGAGTTGATCACCACTGAATCACAGTTCACATCATTTATCCATCTAATCAAGCAAGGATGAACAGATAAATGAGACAGACAAGCAATTGATGCTTAAGCAAGCAACAACACACATCAGGTCAGGCCTGTGTGATACACAAGAGAGCAACAGTGAGGCACAGACACCAAAGGGCAGCTGTTACAAGCAACTGGTGATCATATGAACACCAGAAGCTTGTTAGAGCATGCTACTGCATGCTAGAACTCGACCTAAGCAGTTAACACATGAACAGATAATTAATAACTGAATAATTGTATCACAAATAGAGCATCAGACAAGATAATTGTATCCAGAAGCACTCCATCAAGGGATGGAGTTGATAATGCAACAGATAAGCTCAAATGAGCATGTCCATGAATTGAAGCACAGATAGGATCTCACCAGAGGCACTAGCACTTGCAGGTATGCAATAATTAACCACCACAATCAAGCCTAGGACAAGATTAAGCACACATAGTATGCCCAAGTGATAGTAAAAAGAATAGGAGCATGCCAGTAGGCCATGAGCATCACTGGATGCTCATGAGCAATCACAGGAGGACCACAGCCAGAGATTACAATGAACAGAAATAGCTAGGAAGCACAGTGAGCAATTGAGCAAGAACAGCACAGCACAGCAAGCTAGGATCTATGGCGACAGCAGTAAGCCAAGCACAGCAGAGCATCACCAACAGCAGGCCAGCACCTCCACAAGGAGGGAAGCCATGGCCAGGGGTACTAGAGGAGGAAGAAGAGAGGCACAGGAGAAAGAGGGTGGCGGAACATTTACCTGGAGCGAGCAGACGGCAGGCGTAGCCGTGGCGGCCACGGCGGCGCGCGCCGAAGACACGGCGGCACCTGGCCAGGCCATGCCAGGCTCGGCGAGCGCCGCAGCACTCCGCATCTTGGCGGCGACAGCCGGCGGCGTCATCCCGCCTGTGGTGCTGGTGAGCACCGCACCACCGTGCGGTCAAACGAGAAGAGAATCGGCGTAGGGGCGGCTTAGAACCAGATCTATGCCGTGGATCTGGTGCGCCGTCGCGTGGCGGTGCAGATGCACCCCATGGCGAGGGCCATGGCGGCCGGTGATTGCCGGAATCGGCCGGCGACGGTGCGGGCGACGAGGATCGCCAGTGAGAGCGGAGGGGATTAGGGTTAGGACGAGCGGCGCGTGGTGAGGGAGTGAGCGACCGACCGCTCGGGTCGGTTGGACCCGAGCTGGTCTAGCCAAACCACTGGGCTCCACTGACAGGTGGGCCCAGGGGCAGAACAGACTTTTCCAAATTTCATTAAAAACTAGGAAATTGGAAATTCAATAGAAAATTCATAAAAGCTCTAAAAAAATAATTAAAAATATGAAAATTGATCAGCATAAAATTCCCTATCTAAATAAAATATGAAAGGGAATTTTTGAAGATAATCAAGAATAAGTCTTAATATGATGATTTAAATAATCATTTAAATCACACATATTATTTTCTATAATAAAAATTAAGTCCATTAATAAATTTGGACTTTAAAAACACCTTGACAACATTTCAAGGTTGTATTTTTCCCTAAACAAATATCCCCAAATTATTCTTAGTATTAACCTTCTATCTAAAAAAATAATAAACACCGGGAAAGGGGGGAACAAACCCTAAAACTGGAATCATGCATAATTGCTTCTTTAACCATTGCCCTTATCGGACAATGATGCTATTTTTCAGAAACAGAGGACAAGGGTCAGTCCACACCATCAAACTGCAACACTTTGCAGTATTCAGGCAAGTTCATCGCTTGCTCATGTCATTTGAGTATTTTTACCAAATTACTTGCAAAGTACTATGTTTATCACTATTGCATAAAAAAGCAAAACCACTATTTTCATAACTATGAATATGACTATGTGGTTGGCAATGGAACCATGGATTGTGTTGATATGGTGGAGGTTCCATTGCAAGGGTTTATATCCATCTAGGATTAAACAACAAATGTCGTCCAGATGATTCTTGTGCCGTAATACCCGTGTTAACCATAAGATCCGGAGTGGGACGGAGTAGTCAAAAGTGTTTCCACCTCTCGTTCATCAACGGATGCGCTTACCGTAGCAGTTGTATCTGGCGGAACAACCGGAGGGTGGGGAGCCCATTCTAATTCCCCACGGTAAAGCAATGCTTACCGTAGCAGTTGTGTCTTGCGGAACAACCGGAGGGTGGGGATCCCATTCTAATTCCAAACGGTAATGCGGTCTATGATGGGTTGCAGCTACCGGCGTAGGAGTGTATGGTAGAGCCCGAGCACTCGTTGTCGTGGTCGGGGCCCGGCCTTAATTGGCGTAAGTGAACCGGCGTGGACCCAGGGTCGGGGCATGCAACAAAGGGTGGGTGTTCGAGGTAGCGGAGGAACATGATTGACTAGGACCTTATACCGGGCCTCACACCAAAGGAAGTGTGGACGGGAAAGCTGCCCGGTTGGCACCAAGGTTAAGATCTCTTATGGGTAAAGCAACACACCTCTGCAGAGTGTAACGAATCGTGACCAGTCACTCCTTGTTCCGGGATTTGGAACTGCGAACGCTGCCGGAAAGGAACTCCATGAAGTTCTAGTAAACCGGTGAAGGCTGACGGACATAGTTCTTCCGAATAAAAACAACCTTTTGAAGAAATGGTTATCAAAACTCGCATGGTATCAGACTTTCTGGTCTGGTACCGTAGTTAGTGCATTAAACACCTCTTTCCTAATATGAACTTGTTGAGTACGCTCGTACTCATACCACTCTTAAATCCCCTGCTTAGACTGTCTGAATCATCTGGAGGAGGACAACAACAACCCTGAAGGAGCCGACCTCATCGGCTATGAAGAACCAGACCTCTCTGGAGGTATTGAAGGCGTAGACTACCTCATAGTCTACGGAACCGGGGAGGCTTCCGGAGGAGAACAAGCCTAGAAGTACCCAGTATTAGTAGTAGAAGCCGAGCAGCGCGAACTCTTAATACTTCGCTGCTCGAGAGAATAAATGTTAAGTCTAGTGAAACTCCTATATTGTAAGTTAAGATGGGTTCACCTCGAACCCAGGAGTAAACCTCTTTGGACCCGGGAGGAGCTCCAAGATGATATGTATATATGGTTTGTAATAATGTATGAATGAGTTTGGACCTGCTATGTTCTGTTGTACTACTCTGAGGGATGTAATATTTGCGGATTGGTACTTCGCGAATGTTATATCAACGACTGGCATACTACAACATGCAGTGGTATGCAGGGTCACCACAACTTTGGCCAAACATCCCCAAGTCCGTAGGTAAGAGAGTTTCAATCTTTTCTTCTCCCATTCCTCGAATGGAGTTATCTCCTTATTCTTTGTGGGAACTCGGTTTAGGACATGACATGCGATCAATATCGCCTCCCCCACCATGCCTTGGAGAGACCCGATGTGTCTAACATGGCGTTAACCAAATCGGTTAGAGTGCGGTTCTTTCTTTCGGCCACCCCATTTGACCGAGGTGAGTAGGGAGGCGTCCTCTCATGGATTATACCATGCTCCGCACAAAATGAGTCAAACTCATTGGAGAAATACTCTCCACCACGATCGGACCTAAGTCGCTTGATCTTTCGTTCAAGTTGATTTTCTGTTTCAGCTTTATAGATTTTGAAGAAACTTAACGCCTCATCTTTCGATTTCAGAAGATACACATAACAATATCTAGTTGAGTCATCAATCAATGTCATGAAGTATTTCTTTCCACCTTTTGTCAACACACCATTCATCTCGCAAATATCTGAATGTATGAGTTCTAGAGGTGCCAAATTTCTTACCTCCGCAGTCGTGTGAGACATGCGAGGTTGCTTAGCTTGAACACACACTTGACACTTAGAACCCTTTACAGTATTGAAACTCGGGATTAAATTCAGTTTAGCTAGCCGCGTCATACAACCAAAATTAACATGACAAAGACATGAATGACAAACATTTGTCTCAGTATTGCTGCAAATATGATTGAAAACTTTATTACAAACATATGACGAAGATAAGTGGAACAAGCCTCCACACTAATAGCCTTTACCAACAAAAGTTCCAAACTTTGACACAACAAATTTATTGGACTCAAACACAATCTTGTAGCCATCACGGCATAGAAGCGATCCGCTAACAAGATTTTTATTGATAGAAGGGACATGATGCACGTTCTTCAGGCGCACGATCTTCCCGAAGTGAACTTCGGATCGACCGTACCAACACCACGAACAAGTAGCATGCGAGCCGTTGCCCATCAGCACGGAGGAAGTCCCTGCGACCCGATAAGAAGAAAACATGGAGATATCAGCACAAACGTGTACATTGGCACCTGTGTCAATCCACCATTCAGGAGAATGACATATTGAAAGGATAGTAGGAAATATACCATACCCAACATCCTTCATCTCAGTGTCTCCAATGACAACATTGGCAGTCTTGCCGCCTTTCCCTTGCTGACGCTTGTCAAAGCGGTTTGGGCAATTGGGAGCCCAATGATCAGGATCACCACAAACATGGCATACTCCTTTCTTCTTATCGGTCTTCCTTTTCAAATTGGTAGACTGTGAGGCCTTGTTCTTCCCATCAAATTTTCCTTTGCCATCATACTTGTTCTTGTTCTTGGACTTGTAGGATTGGAAGTTCTTCTTCTGTACCAAGTTGGCACTAGAACCTCCCTCAACACCTCGAGCACGTGTGTCTTTTGCCCTTGCCTTTTCCTCCACGTCAAGAGACCCAATGAGATCCGTAGTGGAGAACTCTTGTCTCTTGTGCTTCAGAGAAGTAGCAAAATTCCTCCATGAAGGAGGAAGCTTGGCAATGATACCTCCGGCAATAAACTTGTCCGGCAACACACAAGTGAACTGCTCAAGTTCCTTAGCAATGGACTCGTATCTCATGAGCCCGCTCAACGATGGAGCGCTCATTTGTCATCTTGAAGTCATAAAATTGTTCCATGACATACAGTTCACTCGCCCGCATCCGAGACCCCAAACTTGGCCTCGATTGCGTCCCACATATCCTTGCCCGTAGGGATGGACAAATACGAGTCAACAATGTTCTCGCCAAGAACGCCGATGATAGCACCCTCGGAAGGGTGTCGGCATCCTCAAAAGCTTTCTCCTCGAGGGGAGTAAGCTCTCCTTCGAGCTTGCCCTTAGTGGCGTCAAAGCATCTCATGGTTGTAAGCCGTAGAATAGCTCTCGCACGCCACCTCTTGTAATTCACGCCCTCGAAAGGAGGAGGCTTAAGAGATGAAGCAAAGCTAACCGGGAATAATGCCTATAAGGTTTTTGGATTGTTGGATATATTAGCAATTTTCCCCATAATTTAATCAAAGAAAACAGTGGATAAAACATGACTAAAAAGTTTGAGAATAAACTAGTCATGCAAATCACCATAGAGTAAAGGATCAACAAATCTAAACTGATTGATAAGAGCAATGTGTTTCCCGATAACGAGCCTCGAACATGTTGCTAAGATAAGGAAGAGCATCATCATCTCACAAAATGAAGAGAAGAAGACATACGGTGCGGAAGAGGAACCAGCGTTGACGTTGTCGCCGTTGAGAGCCATGTCGTTGAAGAGGTTGCCGATGTCGGGGAAGAAGTCTTCGTTGGGGAAGTAGTCGTCGGCCTCCGTGTCGATGTCGAAGCCAGCGAGCCGCGCTAGAGCGCTCCCCAAAAACCTTATCGCCTCTCTCCCGTACAGGATCACAAGAGACGGGGTTCCGGAGGCCTGCTGTCCCGTCCAGCGGTGCACGCCGGTAGACGGGATGGAGAAGTCTTGAGCGGCGGCGCAAAGCTCTGGAACCGAGTGGTAGGCGCATATGGTGTTCAAAACCCACTGAAAAACGTGAGGCTCTCGGCTCGAGGCATTCCCGCCAACCGCGGCGCGACGTGTCGTGACGAGGCGAGCGAGCGAGCGGCGTCGTCGGAGGAGGAGCGCGCGTGTGGTCAGCTCCTATTTCCTCCTATTATTACTCTCTTGCAAATGGTATGAAGAGCTCCCCTTATAAGCTGCTCCAACTCTTCTTCAACTAGCAATGTGGGACTAAACTTTTGTCCCACCCCTGCCATGCATGAATGGGCCATGTGGGCCTCTAGGATTTATTAGGAATTTCTGGAATATTTATTGCGTTGGTCCAATATGGGCCAAAATTCCAACAGTTCCTTCGTGAACTTGTCTACCTTGTTTTTGTAATATGATATGAGACTAGCCTGCTTATGTTCTAGCCGCTTATCTGTCTATCTATGGGATTATTCGTAACTGTTGTTTGTTGTGGGCAACATATCCCATGCATCCTGTATCCCTGCATCGGTTTGTTTCCGGCCGCACGATGTAAAACTTTGCCTTCCGGCTGATGCATTGATAGAAAAGAAGGTTATATGTAATCCCCTAGAGGACACACCCCGCCATACAACTCAACCCAAGGAAAACTAGTCTAGGGGAGGAGCTGACAGACAACACGGGCTCCCGCGTCCGCCCATTGCCGCGCATCAGACCTAATGTCGTTGAATAGGGACGCCACAGAAGGCCGCGCACTGTCGAAGACCGCCGCATTCCGGTGTTTCCAAATCCACCACGCCGTAAGCATGATAATCGCCGAAGTTCCTTTGCGCAGTTGACGGGGGGCGGTCCGCACAGCCTGCGACCACCACTCCGCGAAGCCACCCTCCACCGTGGGAGGACCTGAGGTGGATCGGATCCACGAGAGGACCTCAAACCACAACATCCTGGAGAAAGAGCACCCAGTGAGCAGGTGCGCCATGGTCTCCACAGCCTGGTCGCACAGCGGGCATGTAGGCGCATGCGGTAAGCCCCGCCTCGCCAGCCTCTCACCCGTCCAACATCTGTCCATGCAGGCCAGCCATATGAAGAACTTCACCCTTGGCGGCGCCCAAGATTTCCAATTCAGCCTCCAAGACCCCGACGTGATAGCCCCCTGGAAGAGGGCGTCATAGCAGGATCGAGCACTGTATCGGCCATCCGTCGTCCAACGCCAGACCATCCTATCATGTTCCGCCGAAAGTTGCACATCACGAAGCTTACCCCATAGCTGCACGTATTGCCAAAGTGCGAGCGCGCTTGGCGCGCCTGCTATGTCGGGGATCCAGGTTCGATCGATCAGCGCCTCCCGAACCGTGTGCGCCTTCCGGCGGCGCTTAGGGACCAGCGCATACACCTCTGGCGCCATCTCCTTTATGGATCTGCCATCCAGCCATTTGTCCTCCCAAAAGAGGGCGGACTCCCCATCGCCTACCTCCATCATAGTGGAGGCCGTGAAGACGTCGAGCTCCATCTTAGAGAACTGCATATCGAGCCCACGCCATGGCCGCGTAGGGTCGGTACGCATCCTCCAGATCCAGCGCACCCTCAAACTGGCAGTGCGCGCCAAGTCGGGGATTCCCAGGCCCCCCAGCCGCAGCGGCCAACACACCCTGGACAGTTGACATAGCAGTGCCCACCATTGGCCACTGCTCCGCCGGCCCATAGGAAGCCGCGCAAAAACTTGTTCACCTGTTTCAGCGTCTTCTTGTCCAATCCCAACACCATCAGCTGATGCAAAGGGATCGTCGCGAGCACCGCGCGTACCAGCGCCAAACGCCCAGCCCTGGGCATCATGGAAGCACGCCAGGTAGGGAGTTTGTCAGCCAACCGGTCTACCAGGGGTTGGAAGGATGCGGCTGGCAGCCTCCTGGTAGAGAGCGGGATGCCAAGGTACTTCACAGGGAACTGCGCCAGCTGGCATCCCATGAGTCCAGCGGCGCCAGCAGCCTCCTCCTCATCCAATGGGGGAGACCGAACACTTGGCGAAGTTGGTGTGTAATCCCGAGGCCTGCCCAAAGAGATCCAGAATGCCGCGGACTGTGCGCAGTTCCGACTCATCAGGGTGGCAGAAGATCACCACATCGTCCGCATATAGCGACACCGATGTCACCAGGTCTTGCCGAGCGAACCGTTTGAGGACACCCAACTCGATGGCCTTGGCCAGCAACCTATTAAGCGAGTTCATCATCAGGACGAACAGCGACGGCGACAGGGGGTCACCCTGTCTCAGACCCCTCCTATGCCAGATGGGGGGCCTGGCTCGCCATTGAGCAACACCATGGTACTTGCCGTGGACAGTAGAATGGAAACCAGCTCGCGGAACCTGGGGCCGAAACCTATCTTGTGAAGGATCTCCATGAGGAACCCCCACGAGACAAAATCGAACGCCCAAGATATGTCCAGCTTGAGCATCACCCGTGGTTCCTTCTTCGTGTGCAAGAACCTAGCAGTCTGCTAGACCAACATGAAGTTGTCATGGATGCACCATTTGCGAATGAACGCACATTGGTTACGATCCACCAGCGACTCCATCCTAGGGGCTAGCCGTGTAGCCAAGGTCTTAGCCACAAGCTTGGCGAAGATGTGGATAAGACTAATCGGCCTATAATCACCCAGCGCCGCCGCATCCGGGCGCTTAGGCAGCAGGATCATCAGGGCCTGATTGAGGCCCTGAAACCCACGCCCACACATCGTGAACAGCTTCTCGAAGGCTACCATGAAATCACCCTTAACCACGTTCCAGCATTTCTGTAGAAACTCAGCTGTGAAGCCGTTGGGTCCTGGCGCTTTGCCTGGCGGCAGGCGCCTAATCACCTCCAAGATCTCCTCCTCAGTGAACGCAGCCTCCAGCTGGGAAAGGTCCTCCGGGTGGGTGCCCAGAAAGTCCAAGTCCAACGAGTACGCCTGGTCAACCGAGGTCCCAAGCAGACCTTCAAAGTGCGTGAAGGTCGCTTCAGCCATGGCCGCATGGTCTGACATAACTGCGCCATCCACCTGCATGCTATGGATTACGTTCTTCTGTCGCCTATATGCCGCATGTTGGTGGAAGAAGGATGTGTTGGCGTCTCCCTCTTGCAGCCACGCAATCTTGGCCCTCTGGCGAGCCATAGTCCGTTCAAGAGAGGCTAGACCCAAGTAGGCGTGCTTGAGGTGTGCACGGGGTCAACGTTCGTCCGGAGACAATTGTCGTGATTCCATGGCGATATCCAACCTCAGCACAACCTCCCGCGCTATCATCAGCTGCAGCTTGACACACCCCACCTTCTTATCGCTCCAGCTCATCAGGCTGCGCGCCGTGCGCTTCAGCTTAGCGGTGAGCCGACGGAATGGGTCCGAGTCTCCATCCACCACACCCCAGCTGTCCTGCACCACCTCACTGAACCCATCCAACTTCAGCCAGAAGCGCTCAAACTGGAACCTTTTCCGTCCTGCTGCATTTGTGGTACAGTCCAGCATGAGGGGGCAGTGGTCCGCCACCATGCAGCTGCCAAACATCTCCTCCCAGTCGACCGTGGTGAACACCCGATCTAGCCGGACAAGAGTGGGCGTGTCCCTCTCGTTTGACCAGGTGTAGCAGTGCCCGTGGAGGTAGATCTCCTTGAGCTCACAGTCGTTTAAGAAGCGGCGGAATCTACCCATCATCATGCGGTTCAGATTTTCATTGTTTTTATCCTCATTGCGGTATATCATTTTGAAGTCCCCACAGAGGGCCCAGGGGCCCCGGTGAGTACCACGGATATCGCGAAGCTCCGCGAGGATGGTGATCTTGTCAGCCTCAACCTGTGGGCCGTAGACACATGTCAACCACCACCAAGGGCCACCCCGCAAGGGGGACAACCTAGCCGTGAGACTATGGTCTCCGTAGTGGGTGCTATCCAGCTGCACCAACCTGCTGACCCACGCAACGATCACCCCAACCCTCGTACCAACCGCCGGCAAGCAGAAGTAAGCATCAAAGTCCGTGCCTAGCGTTTCCATAACAATGGCCAGAGTTACAACCGATAGCTTTGTCTCCTGGAGACATACAATGGACGCACTCGTAGTACTAACAACACTCCTAACACCCGAACGCCGTGCGTGATCATTAAGACCTCGCACATTGGCACCATGATCTTTGGTTCGTACAACATTGGGACAACGTAGAAACACCCGTAGATCGCCGTCGGGGTCAGGCCTCAATGAGGCGACCACCCGACATCCCCAGCATGGGTGGGGAGCATCCTCTGATCGTGGCCAGCGTCCATCCATAGAACTCCGCAATGGCCTCAATCATGTCATCCGTCAGTGGTAACTCGTACATCTTATGGTAGGCCTCCAGTGCAGCCGCTGACAGCGCCTCGTCCCAGAGAGAAGGCCAAGCTTGCTCATCAGGTTCCAGACCGCCTTCATCTCCGTGCTCAACCCTCCAGGTTGTCCCGCGATCCACGAGCTGCGTCGCGGCTGGAAGTTAAGCTCCACCAACCTGCGCCTCACCGGCGGAGTCTGCATGAGGGCGTCCGAGCGTGACTTCGCAGCCATCAGGAACTCACCAAGTGTCCTGGGTCTCGTTGGTGCTTCCCGCGGTCTGACCACCGCTGGGGGTCGAGATCTGTTGAAAACCACCGGCGGTGATGCAAACCGACACACCGACGGGGACGGAGCAGGTGGCATGGTGACCCCACCCCTGTCGCGGATGCCACGCGCCGGGGGTAGGTCAGCCAGGATCTCCTCATCTACGGACTCCTCCCCTTCCGAGCCATCCACCACGTCAGCCAGATGCGACAGTGGGACGGCACTGGGGTCCACTACCAGCTCTAGGATTGGCACATCATCCACCGTGTCTCGCAGCAAGGCCCAGCCCAACTGTCTCGCAGCCGTCATGGTGTTGGGGCTGGTCATGTTCCTCCCCCAGGGCTGGCGCCATCCCTTGGGCCGTCCTGGGCTCATCTAGGCCCGCAAAGGCAGCAAGCCCCAGCTACGGACGTGGCACAAAGGGGCCCGCCCAGGCCTCCAGAGGCGAAAGTTGGACCGAAGGGGGCTCCACTGGCGTCGTCGCCAAGCCACGGCGCGTAGCGGCAGGTGATACGCGCGAAGCACACGTCCGTTGGGAACCCCAAGTGGAAGGTATGATGCGTATAGAAGCAAGTTTCCCTCAGTATGAAACCAAGGTTATCGAACCAGTAGGAGCCAAGAAGCACTTGAAGGTTGTTGGTGGAGGAATGTAGTGCGGCGCAACACCAGTGAAACCGGCGCCAACGTGGAACCTGCACAACACAATCAAAGTACTTTGCCCCAACGTAACAATGAGGTTGTCAATCTCACCGGCTTGCTGAAAACAAAGGATTAAACATATCGAGTGGAAGATGGTGTTTGTTTGCAAAGAACAGTAAAAACAATGATTGCAGTAGAATGTATTCAGATGTAAAAGAATGGACCTTGGTCCACAGTTCACTAGTGGTGTCTCTCCAATAAGATAACTAACATGCTGGGTGAACAAATTACAGGCGGGCAATTGACAAATAAAGATTCAATACATATCAACGATGATTACTATGTGATTTAATCAGGGCATTACGACAAAGTACATAGACCGCTATCCAGCATGGATCTATGCCTAAATAATCCACCTTCAGGTTATCATCCGAACCCCTTCCGGTATTAAGTTGTAAACAACAGATAATTGCATTAAGTATGGTGCGTAATGTAACCAACACAAATATCCTTAGATAAAACATCAATGTTTTATCCCTAGTAGCAACAACACATCCACAACCTTAGAACTTTCTGTCACTGTCCCAGATTCAATGGAGGCATGAACCCACTATCGAGCACAAATACTCCCTCTTGGAGTTACAAGTATTAACTTGGCCAGAGCCTCTACTAGCAACGGAGAGCATGCAAGAACATAAACAACACATATATGATAGATTGATAATCAACTTAACATAATATTCTATATTCATCGGATCCCGCCAAACACAACATGTAGAATTACAAATAGATGATCTTGATCATGTTAGGCAGCTCACAAGATCTATAACAATGATAGCACAAGCGGAGAAGACAACCATCTAGCTACTGCTATGGACCCATAGTCCAAGGATGAACTACTCACGCATCAATCCGGAGGCGGGCATGATGATGTAGAGCCCCTCCGGTGATGATTCCCCTCTCCGGCAGGGTGCCGGAGGTGATCTCCTGAATCCCCCGAGATGGGATTCACGGCGGCGGCCTCTCAGTAATGTTTTCCGTATCGTGGCTCTCGGTACAGGGGGTTTCGCGACGAAGGCTATTTGTAGGAGGAATGGTAGGTCAAGTGGCGGCACGAGGGCCCCACACACCAGGGCCGTGCGGCCAGGGCCCAGGCCGCGCCGCCCTGTTGTGTCGGCGCCTCGTGGCCCCACTTCGTACCTCCCTCGGTCTTCTGGAAGCTTCGTGTAAAAATAGGACCCTGGGCGTTGATTTCGTCCAATTCCGAGAATATTTCCTTACTAGGATTTCTGAAACCAAAAACAGCAGAAAAACAACGAATCGGCACCTCGGCATCTTGTTAATAGGTTAGTGCCGGAAAATGTATAATAATGCTGTAAAGTATGTATAAAACATTCAAGTATTGTAATAAATGTAGCATGGAACATAAGAAATTATAGATACGTTTGAGACGTATCAGCAGGCAGGACCAGAACCGACCCTACCCGCACGCCATCGTCGCCATCATCCTCGCCCGTCGCCAGCCCCGCAGCAGCTTCCTCCACCTCCGGTCCCTCTCCCGCACTGTCCTCTCGCGCGGCCATGACAGGCGCGCAGCTGACCAGGTCACCACCTCCCAACG
Organism: Lolium rigidum; assembly: GCF_022539505.1. NCBI lineage: Eukaryota > Viridiplantae > Streptophyta > Magnoliopsida > Poales > Poaceae > Lolium > Lolium rigidum. The sequence goes on along the minus strand of NC_061514.1, from coordinate 346,066,541 downwards.
GCTAACAGATGCATGCTTTTACAAAAACCACCTTAACTCTCTAATCTTGGACCGAAACCCCACCCGAGCTCCCCTGCACCAAATGTCCAAATCAATGGTTTCATGGCCTCGATTTCCCCTGCTGCCGACCAAAGGTGACGAGACCACGGACGTCGTCCTCCGCAAGTTGCTCCGCGCGCACGGTATTAAGGCCAGCGCTGTCTCAGACATGCTGCGCAAGAACCTCCACGCACAGAGAGTCCAAGAGCTGCTGCCGGAAGAGGCGTTAAGGGGCGCCACCGACATGGAAGGCGGCAAGGCGAGGTGTAACCGAGTGCACCATGGAATGAGACATCGCTTCAGGCACGGCACCGTCCCATGGCTGGTGCAGGTCAAGACCTATCGATCTCAAAGGAGGCCCTGGCCTGACCAGGACAACCCCAAGAAGCAATGAGTGGTATTAATCTGATTTCATTCCAACTCTGCCAAATTGCTTCTGGATGCGTGAGATTTAACAGCATTTTTGTACCATTCAACGGCAGGTTCTCATGAATGATGTTGGTATGTCCGTACGTGCAAGTTGAGTTCTGTAAGACTTTCGGTGGTGCCATCAATCCAGAAAAGGGCTGTGATGATATACCATTCACACAGAAATTGGCTCATTCTGTAATGTACTTCCTGAAGTTTGAGCGATCAGATGAGTTAGAAGCCTATATATACTAGGAAAAGGCCGTGTGTGATGTATACTGCTGTAATTAACCACATTGTTTCTGTTTCCGTTCATGGATAAAGCACTCTCTGTGAGTTGTGAGAAATTTTGTACACAACTTTGTTATGTTTTGAGTTTAGTGGTATGTTCCCAGCCTGCTATTACAACCTGTCATCATTTAAATTCGAATGATATTCCAATAGCTCCATACCAAAACCTGAAGGCCAGATGATACATGTTATTTCTGCTGCTACTCTACTCAACTCACACCAAGTCGCATAAATAATCTGAATTCAGATAGAGAAAAATAAATAAAGGGGAGCTACTTTGGAAAAACATAACCATCATCCACTACATGACTTCAGTACAGTAACGTGTAAAGAATAACATAGATAAAATCATGGATTCATGCTCGTGTTTGTACATCAACTTCGAATAATTTGGTATCAGGAGGCACCATTTGGTTGCTGATCTTGCCCAATCGCGCTTGTTTTCACTTGAATTTTGCTTGGACAATTGCGAGTATCATGAAATACTATTTATTTGCACGTCTTGCACAAACGTTTGACCTTTAAGAAATCAATGGTATGCATTAGTTTTCACCTTTTGCATCTTTTCTGCCATCTTTTCGTAAGGTAGTAACTCGGAAGCTCATTTTGGTTTTCAATCCTCAAAACTTGGATAATATGGCGGCATGGAATTCCGTTTGACTCAAATAACTTGCACAAATAATTTGCTATCATGGGTGTTGTGTCATAACATACCTCCCTAACCTTACCAACCCTACCTTGTGTAATACCCTGAACACAACAATGTCTCTTGCGATAATAATTTGTTGCTGAAATTTCACGAACACCTCATATGTGAATACCTCACTGCCTTCTTTCTCCATCTTCCATGGTGTCAATAAATGTGGGGTGGTATTTTTTCGATAAGGAGTATATATTAATATCAAGAAGATACCAATTACACCCAGCCTCTGGAACAACGCAATACTGTAATAGCATTACGGATGCACACAGCCAAAAAAATAATAATTACATAAAAGAAAAGTCCCGCTACGGTATTCCAGCCCTAGCAACAACGGTACAGCCACCACCAGGACAACACCTGAACTCCAGGCTCTCCAAAAGCGACGCCTCCAAGAAGGGAACAGTGCACAAGCACCGTCGTCGTTCGATCAAAGATCTTAGATTTTCACCCTAAAGATAGTCCCCACTCTCAAAACAATGCCTTCAACAAGGCAATTGCCAGGCACAGCCAATTAAGGCCAGACCTTGGATTTTCACCCTGAAAGGTAAGACGCTGAACTTCCCCAGTGTTGTCGCCCCCACTTACATACTGCTGTTGCGAAGCCTGGAACACCAAGCAAGCCCCTCAACAGTGCACAGACTAGACCCTCCATTGCTATTCCTCCAATCCAGCCATCATGATATTCTCCGCCTCTGACTTCACCATGGACCAAAATGTCATCTGGTGGAGAAAAGAGCTTCGCGACGCTCCTGCGGAACCAAACGGTTGGAATAAAAGCATGGGTGCGCACGACCGAATACCTCACGTCCAGCAAACTGCAGGCATCGTTGCACTGGTACATTCGCCGGTGGAGCATTCCGGAACTCAACATTCCGGCCAGATCGAGAGAAACCAGCCACGGAAAGATCTTCATCTTCGCACAAGAAGAACCCTAGGACAGCCACCTTTATTCAAAGAAGCAGACGAACAGGCCCCCACGCCGCCATCCGCCGTCCAACGCCGACGAACGAGGTTTAAGCAACCTCCACCGCAGAGACCTGGCGGGAACGTGCAGCAGGCCACAGCCCACGCTACCCAGATCGGGCCCGCGCAGCCCAGATCGGGCCAGATCAGCCCGCACGGTCGGCCGCCGGCAACGCCGCACCGCCTCGCGTCGGCAGGCCTGGCCACCGCCCGCCGGATCCCCGCGCCCGGCGGCGGACGCACCACCACCGCGCATCCCTTGAAGAATCGCCCCAGCGCGGAAGGGCTCCACCTCGCTACGCCTCCTCGCCCTCCGCCGTTTGGCAGCTGTGGTGGTATGTATGCTTCTATTGTCCGCCATCAGTTCCTCCTGACGCTGGCATTCTAAACCTTTATCAAACCTAAGCCAAAACTCAACAAGAGCGAGCCTCCGGTGAATGAAACGGTTGAAAAAGGAATTCGCACTTTCTGACCTTGAAGTGGTTTGAAGAATTCCTGCCAAAGATATATCCATAAAGTAGGTGGGTATCCATTTAGCTGTAATGCTAAACCTCTTAGTCAACCACTCATTCTTCTCCAACCCAAAATCTGTAATGATGGAATTCCATTGTGACTCAAATTCCGAACCCCAAACACATGAGTTCATCCTCTTCCAAAAGTGAGGTTCTTCTCTAATCAAAGGACCGATCTTCTCAAGCAGCTTATCCATTATATGTCACATTTGAAACCTGTGCACGATGTCTGGAAAAACCTTGTCAATGGCAATCTTTATGCTACCGGCTTCATCGGTTATGATAAGTCTTGGTGCTACCCTCCCATTGCTTTTAGGAAGGTCTCAAATAACCAAATGTATGACTCATTCTTCTCATTTTCTAAGAATGCATCACCAAAAAATATACTTTGTAAGTGATGATTTACTCCTGTAAATGGTGCAAAGATCATGTTGTATTGATTAGTGGTGTATGTAGAATCAAAGGATACCACATCACCAAAGTGATTGTAGTTCTTCCTGCTTGTGGCATCCTCCCAGAAGACATGCACCAACTTTCCCTCGTCATCCACCTCAAAATCATAAAAGAAGGCTGAATTCACTTCCTGCTTTCTAGCTAGATGGGCCACAAACATTTGAGCATCTGCATTTCTGATTTTATATCTGAGGTCGCGGTAGTAATTCTGAAAGTCCCTCTTTGTGCACCCAACATCTGCAAAAGTACCCTCACTAACATGGAATAGCCTGTAGCCCTGTATGCCTGGGAGGTGCCGATACTTGCCTTGTGACATGAAAACAAAGTATTCTTTGCTCTCTCACTAACTCTACGGTTAGATCTGATCAAGTGACGCTTATCAGGCAACACAAGACCATGAATATGGTTGCTCAACCCATGATTCTATCTTGTAGGTGTTCTCCCCACAAAGTTTGACAAAGATATGTGCATCACTGCCGCACCTTGTGTCTGTCTGCTTACTCCTTTTCTTCAAGGGATCATGACTCTCTCTACTATCTTTGGACTTGAATCCTTCCCTGTTACACATAAAGCGTTTAGTACGGACCACCTCATTGTCAATATTTTTTCTGTTGACCAATACAAACTCCAAAACCCACATGATGTGCATATGCCTTGTAGAACTCCTTTTCGCGAAAACGCAAAAAGCTTTGCGTTTCGATGCATTGATAGAAAAAAGAAGTTGTATTTACAAGTCCGAAGAATGGACCAACACCCATGCCATACAACTCAACCGAAGAAACCTAGTCTAAGGGAGAAGTTGGCGTAGCCCTCGTGCTCCCGCGTCGGCCCATGATCTTGCCTCGGCTTTGATCGTGTCGACTAGGGAGACCACTGAAGGCAGCTCATTGTTGAAGACGATCTCGTTCATATGCTTCCAAACCCACCAAGCCGTGAGCATAATCAACGACGAGGTTCCTTTGCGCATATGACGCGGGATGGATCGCACCACCAACGTCCACCACTCCGCGAAGTCCTCTTCAACAACGGGAGGTCCGACAGTAGATCGGATCCAGGATAGGACCTCATGCCAGATAATCCATGAAAAAGGGCACCCTGTAAGGATGTGTGACATAGTCTCCTCCGACTGGTCACAGAACACGCACCGCGGCCGATGAGGCAACTGGCGGCGTGCGAGTCTCTCACCCGTCCAACATCTGTCTTGGCAAGCTAGCCAGATGAAGAACCTCACCCGGGGTGGCGCCCTGACTAACGACCCTTGGAAAAGGGCATAGTAGCAGGACTTAGAGGAGTACTGGCCATTGGTCGTCCATCGCCAGACAAGCTTATCTGGCTCATCCGTCAGGTGCACCCCATGCATCCTGGTCCACAGCTGAACGTATTGCCAAAGTGCTAGAGGGTTTAAAGCCCCTGAAATGTCCGTGATCCAGCTGCATTCGGTAAGCGCCTGTTCCACCGTATGGCGCTTCCTGGACATCGTGGAATAAGCGCCAGTAAATCCGGTGCTATTTCCCCGATCGACTTCCCATCCACCCATCTATTCTCCCAGAAAAGAGCGGAGGATCCATCACCCAACACCATCACCGTGGAAGCGAAGAAAATATCGCGCTCACTCCTGGTGAACTGCATGTCAAGCCCGCGCCAAGGTCGCAAGGGGTCTGTACGCATCCTCCACAACCAACGGGTCCTGAGGCTGATGGCCGTGCGTGCAAGGTCTGGTATACCAAGGCCTCCATGGCACAACGGTTTGCTTACTTTGTCCCAGTTTATGTGACAGTGTCCACCCTCAACATTCTTTCTGCCCACCCATAGAAATCCGCGCAAAATCTTAATCACCTGCTTAAGGGCCTTCTTGTTTAGGGAAAGCACCATAAGATGGTGAAGAGGGATTGCAGCGAGCACCGATCGAATAAGGGTAAGCCATCCTGCTCTAGGCACCATGGTTGCTTTCCATATCGGCAGCTTATCCCCAATCCGATCGATCAACGGCTGGAAAGCTTCAGCCGGGAGTCGACGAATAGACAGGGGTATGCCCAAGTACTTGATGGGGTAGGGTGCCAACTGGCACTCCATAGTAGCTGCCGCACCAGCGGCTACTTCCTCCGAGCAGGCAATCGGGGATACCGAGCATTTTGCAAAGTTGGTGCGCAATCTGGAGGCTTAGCCAAAGACCTCGAGGATGGCACGAACTGCGAGCAGATCTGCCTCATCCGGGTGGCAGAAGATCACCATGTCATCCGCATAGAGCGAGACCGAAGTCGTCAGCTCCTGGCGCGCCAGCCTTCGTAGCATGCCCAACTCCATGGCTTTCGCAAGCACCCTACTGAGTATGTTCATGATCAACACAAACACGACGGCGACAAGGGATCCCCCTGTCTAAGACCCCTCCTGTGCCAAATGGGGGGGGGGGGGCCTGGCTCGCCATTGAGCATCACCCTAGTGCTGGCTGTGGACAGTAGTATGGCCACTGGCTCACAAAACCTCGGCCCGAAACCCAACTTCTGGAGAACCTGAATTAGCAATCCCCATGAGACCGAGTCGAAGGCTTTAGCTATGTCCAGCTTGGGCATCACCCTGGGTTTCTTAAGGCGGTGTAGAAACCTCGCCGTCTTTTGGTTTAAGCATCACCCTTGTAGAACTCCTCCACTGCCTCGATTCCTTTAAATGTCATACCTACTTTTGGTTTCAAGTGCTAAAGGATGAGCACTACAAAATAAAAAATTGATTGCCATAAGATCTTGTCTGCATAGTTCGTTAAACTGAACTTTAGTGAAAAGTCATGAACTTACAAACAAAGGCGTGCTTGCAGTCTTTTGGGGTGTACTGAATCTCCTCTCATCCATCTGCATGGGCAAGCTATTGTTTGGCTCCATAATTCTGCACATGCAGCCATAATGATTCACACCATTAGCTTTTCACACTGCAAACACACATGTAAAATGGACACCTCACTGAATATTGTTCTGTTTTACCTGAAATTTGTCGTGTCGCTGATTGCTACTGGTTCCATGCACTTGTTTCTCTTTCGCTGAATGTAACTGGTTCCATGGCACTTGTTGCTCCCTCGTGATGGTAGACACTGGAGTAAATATTGCCTGATGTTGCACTAGTTTTCAAGAGACGTGTGACAAGCAAGAAAGGAGTTGGATATAGATAGGAACTAGAAGGACCTGGCGCGCTCTGCCGCGCTGTTTCTCTTCCTTGCCTTTTTTTCGTTGCGAGCGCATAGTGGGATTGATTTGATGAATTAACGTTGGTGCATATCAATCCAGACTCAAAAGTTCTGATTGGAATTCAGCAAAAACCCACCAAACTTCTACAAAAAGAAAAAACACGCGAAAGTTCTGCACATAACATGTATAACATAAGCAAGACAACATGGAGAAATGACAATCCACATCAAGAAACACTCAATAGTTACAAAGCAAAATAAAGTTTAAGGCTTGCTGGACAGCATAGAAAATGAAAAGAGCTATAGTCAGCTCAACAAAGTTGGGAAAAAAGCTCACGGCCAAGTTTAAGTAACATGAAAAACTTGAGAAAAACACCATATTCTCTAATCCTAATCCTACTGGCCTCTCTCCCTCCCAATGATCCTTGATTCATCTCCTTCAGTGTGTTGCCAATTGCTAGTGACACCCCTAATGTCTGTTGTTCGAGTACGACAACATGCGTTAAGGATATAAACAAAAAACTGTAGCCGACGCCTCCGGGCCTCAGTGCATTCTCGGTCGGAGAGGCGCGCAGGACCTTGCATACTGCATGCTCATCCACTGGCGGCTCCTCCTTATCTACAGTTAGAAGACATGCAGAAAAGAAACACATTGTCTGTAGGTAGAACATGCAGGGAAGAAAAACATTAGTAAGATTCATGTGTTCTTTGACAGTTCAAATAAGAAAAGATCCTAATTGAAGTAGGGAACCGGAGGGCTGGCAGTTCTTGTGCCACACTAGTGGTTGATGCATTTCTGTGAGTAAAAGGAGGCTATGGTGAGCACTGAGCAGTAGCACACTACCCGTGCCATCAGTTTCAGGGTTCCAGCGCGGGTGCCGGCAGGGGTGTGCTGGTATTTCAGTTAGCCGGTGGTAGCTCAGGTCTGGCCACCAACACCACCTAGCGAATGTCATTTGTGATTACTGACGATGGACCACGAGCAATTAGGATCATCTCACTGTATTCAGAGGATGTAGAGGTACATAAACATAGGTGACGCACGGCCCAACGACTACAGGTTGGTACAGTATCCATATTCTCCAGCCGCTTCTTCCTGCCAGCGTTTTATGAATCAATCACAGGGCTACAGCAGCGTTCCTTTTTTCTGAACCCGCTTCCAGACCCTGAAAAAGACGCCTGTCCGCTGTCTACACATCGGCACACAGGATTAGAAAGAGACGGGACGGGGACCGGCGGCCGTGTGTGCGGTGGAGCAGCTGGGCGCACGGCCCCGTCGTGTCCTCGCCTCACGTCCTTGCTTCAAGTTGGATGGATCAATACGCAGACCCGCGCCGGCGCCGCGCCTCCCTCGGCTCTCCGGCCGCGGCAGCTCCACGTCCACCCTCACGCGCGTCGCCAGCTCGCCGTCGCCTCTCGATTGCTACCTCCCGTTTCGTCCGCTCCGCCTTCCACTGGCTCCACGACGGCGACGGGCGCCTCCGCGCGGGGACGAGAACGTGTTCGCTGGAGCCTAACGACGCTATCGCTGTCCAAATATGCAAAGCCTTTCTTCATGTACTCCATATTCTTCTGCTTCAGACCTTGAGGCGATTTACATAAAAATAACCCTTTTAGGCAAGAATAGCACAAAATGACCCTTCAGCCAAACTATTTCACGTTTCTAACCTTTTTGTGTGGCTCCCTTCGCAGGGGCGCCACACTCTACTGTGTGGCTCCTTTTACAAGGGTGCAAGGGCGCCACACCCTTCTGTGTGGCTCCCTTCGCAAGGGCGCCACATATTCTGTCATACGTGGCGGCTCGAGCACGTCCGTTGCACGCACTCACGCGCATGACCTTTATTAAAAAAAACTGGAATCACGGGAGAGCAGTATTGTGCAGCCATTACTCTGGAGAGCATCTTCAGGCGCGGGGGCGCGAACCAGATAATATTCGGTAAAAGCGCGTCAACTTAAAATTTTATTCAAATTTGTTATACTCCCTCTCTTTCCTTTTAATTGACTCTAATTTAGTACAATTTTGAGTTGCATTAAATTAAAGTCAACTAAAATGAAATGGAAGAACTATGTTACAAGGTTTTGGACTAAATTTATCTAAACCAAAAATAAAATCTAGCAGTGCCCGCCACTATAGTAAAAGTCAAAGTAGCGGTGGTCGGCGTCCGGAGCTCATTCTCCCTGAGTGGGTCGGAGGTGTCATCGGTGAGCTCGTCCTTCATGGTGTTGCTAGGTCCATCACCATTATCATACGTGAGGTCAACCGGGGGCACGCCGGAATAACAGATCAACGGCGCGATGGCGTCCTCAATGCCCCCACGCCTTTTGGTCGTTCAACGACTCCATCCACGCCACGTTGAAGCCCAGCGTGTTCTTGGGGTTGTCGCATCTGGCGATGAGCCTTTGCTTGCGGAGGTACGTGGCCACGCCACGGCCGTATTCCTCCTTCTCTTTCGACTACGGCTTCGGGACGCCGAATGTTGCATATCGCCGCGTCTCACCGATTATGACGCCGCAAGAGGGATCGCCGCCACACCAGATCGGGCCGCTCCTCCGGCTGCATCCTCTGCCGCTGACCGTAGATTTCGTGCCACCATCAGTCGCTCCCCAACCTAGGCACCGCGTGATGCCGACGCATTTGGCTGCCATCTTGTAGCCACCGCTGCTAGGGAGGCACATATCGGTGGTGCGCGCCTCCTAGAGGGCCCATGCCTATGGGATGGTCATGTTGCTGCAACTAAAACCGTTAAAGGCGGCTCCGGTGAGACGACGGTTCGACATTGTTGTGAGGGGCTACTAATTCCAGAGATTGGCGACGCTAGGGTTGGAGAGGGGCGGTGAAAGTTTGAACGAGAGGGGGCGGTGTGCCTATTTTAAGCGCTGAAGGTAGGCCATTGGGCGGTGGCACGCAAATTGAACGGTTAGCATGGTTACGTAACAAATCTTATAATCTTACTTGCAACTATAAAATTTCAATTACAACTCGACTTGTAACCGAAAAATATCAGTTGCAATCCAACTTAAAGCTAAATCAGAAATCATGATACAAATTCTACACGACTTAATTGAAAAGCCACATTTACAAGAGACGTGGTTGCTTGCGGCGGCAGGTGTCACCTCCAAAAGTCCAACGACTGCACCTCCACAACGTCAAGCTTGCCGGGGCCACCGCCTCCGCCGCGTGTGCGTGTGAGCCGTCCGCTTCCCGGCCATGGCGGGAACGAACGGGCGATGCGTCATGGCAGGTCGCCGTTTCGGCCACCGAAAGCCTCGTTGCTGGAATCTCTTCCTTTCAATCTTCCACGCCATACCCGAAAATTAATTATTGCAAAGTACTCCAGAGCAGAGATAATGCTGGCTAGTAGTAAACAAGATTAGATTCATTCGAAGCCACCAGTTCGAGGCATGCTGGCTACTACTTAATCTTGCCAGGCACTCGTGTAACAATCTCCATCAGGCTTTGCATTTGGCACCTCACCTTTGTAGAATATTTAGATAAGTGCACTGCCTCCTTAATCTATACCTGTGCATTCCTCGGGCCGGGCCGGGCCGGGCCTGGGCCGGGCCGACCAAAGCCCGACGTAAAAAAGCCTGGCCTAGGCCCCGCCTGACCCGACCGTCGAGCCGAAAAAGTGGCCCAAGCCCGGCCCATCAAGTAAAAAGCCCATCGGGCCGCGGGTCTCGGGCCGGGCTGCTTCACTAAAATGCACAGAATCACGGTCCAGGCTCGGCCCGTCCCAAGCATCGGACCACAAAATCAGGCCTAGGCCCGGCCCAATGACATGGTCGGGTCGGGCTTGGCCCGGGAATTTTGGGCCGGGCCGGGCCGGGCTGCCCATGGCCAGGTCTGCTTTAATCTATCACATAGGCAACACACGTCAACAAGTGCTATATTATTGTAGGGATCTCATGTTGATCTATCTCTCCCTCCCTCCCTTTCTTCCTCCATCCATCCCTATGCTAGGTGTTTTTGCCTATCGCCGCCTCACATCAACTGCTTATTGATAAATCAAAAAAAAATCGTCTTTGGCCCGTTTTTTCCATTAAAGGCCGCGAGAACAAACTTTCTAGAAATAAGCTGTAGGGGAGGGACACCTAGTACGAAACGTGGAAGATGTCCGATAAAAAAGTAACTATCCACGTTTACCCGACAATTAGCCACCCCAATATCCAGGGCCGCTTTTAAGTGGTGAATAGATACAAGAACAACTTATGCTATTTCAACATACATTGTAAAAAGAGGTGTGCTTCGGTATACCCCCTAAATTAACTTAGAAGGGTGTTTAAGTATTTTGTCCAATCCTCTACAGTTTCCTCCCACCTAGTGGCGGAGCCAACATCAAATCAATGGTACAGAGCAACGTTAAAATAACATTTTACTTAGATTTCCTTAATTGTTCAATGTAGAATGTTCTAGCATGAGAGAAAGACCTACGTATTCCAAGCCTGTCTCCAAAAATTAGTGGGTGCACATTTGTACACCAATGTACCAACATACCCTTGTCCATGCTCGTACCCGTTCTCTCAAACACACCATTCTCAAAACCAATATAGCTCCTAATCTTGGATCAGCTCAAGACAATTTGTCACCCGAATACCAAATCTCTCTCTTCCAGGCTAGCTGCCATGACATCCTCCGGCTGTCGCCGATGAGAAATAAGAACTGTCCCGCATCGAGCTTCTCCATCCACTCGAAGGTACCCAAAAACTTCAACTTCAAAGGAGGATGTACCAAATTTTTATACTCTCTCCGTGATGTAATATAGGATATCATACAACCTGTTAATTAATATATTACTGCAGTTGTAGGTATAATAATATCTTATATTATGAGAGCGAGTGATAGTTCATAAAAATAAGCCAAATAAAGTTGTGTTTCAACAAAATGGCACTTCCTGTAATTTGAACAAAACGAAAGGTGCTTTCTGCAAACAAGAAGTTCCATCCGCTCCTTGCAGTAATCGCAGGTGTGAAGTGTCCGACCGACCAGTGGACTCTCACGAGCCGGACAAACCAAGCACACGTACACCACACCTGTCTCTCCTCTCCTCGCAGCAAAGGGAAGAACAGAAAACTCGTGAGCACTAAGAGCGGAGATCGGAATCGGCGCAAAAAGGTGGCCCCGATCGCTTCGCCCGCACGAATTCCTCCGCGCCATCGGGTAAGCTTTCCTCCCCTTCCGCTGCAACCCGCCATTAATCTTGCCGCGGCTCCGAGCCTTTTTCTGTTTTGAGGCACAGCTGCGGCGGCCTGCCGAGTTCTTGATTCTTCGTCTGATGTGGATTTAGGCTTTTGGGTCGATGTTTTTTTGGCAGTGCTTTTCTGTTTTAGTTTCTTGTTGTTCTGGCCAGTTTCGTTCTCCTGGGTACAATCAACTGCGTGAAGAAATCTAATTTCGGTCCTAAGGATGGAAATTTCTCTGTCTGTATGTAGTAGTCCACTGATTAGGGAAATTCAGTTTCATAAGTGCAAAGGAATCACGGGCTGTACGCAAATATAATTTCAGTTCTGTTTGTGTTTGCATGGAAGAAGAGGGCTAGAACCTCGGAGCCATAAAAGCTCTTTTTTTTATCCCGTTCAGTAGTAGTAGAACTTAAATATTTCACCTTGCTAGGTACAGTTAGTCCTGTAATATTAAACGTGTTAAATCTTCTGTGGGAGTAAGATTGTCCTAGTTGGGATTAAATTATTAATTGACGAGGTTATGCCAGGATAGTATGAACCTGTACGGAGATGAGAAAATTCTTCTGGAAGTCAACATTCAAGTTTGATTGATGCGCATAGGACTGACCATGATTTGAAGCAAATAGAATTGAACATGATTGGAATGATTTAGCTCATAATTGTTGGCAAATAATGATGGTGTTGGCACAAGGATTTTTGCTCTACCTGGTCCATTATGAATATTTTTTAGGAGGTATAAAAAATCGTATGCTTTATTTGGTTGCTTACTTTCGTTCTTTATTTAGAATAGATGGTTTAGGTCATGCATACATAAGTTTGCCTGCAAAAGTAGCTGAATTATTGCAGACAGAAAGTAGGTTCGGTGTCAGTAGGTGTCAATGATTAGTGCATGTAGGGCAGGATCACTGTAGTTCTTTTAGTGACTAGCATACCCAGTTACTTCACAATTTAACATTTGGTGCAACTGCATTTAGCCATGCGAATTGAGTTGCTGCATGTTGTTTGACACTCCATTTTGGTGAGTAAAAGTAGGCTACAGACCAACCGTGCCATCAGTTTGAGGTTTTTAGTCTGTGCGGGCAGGGGTGCAGTTTGAGGTTTTTAGTCTGTGCGGGCAGGGATGTGCTGGTAGTTCAGTTAGAGCATCTCCAGCAGACGCGCTATATCGCGGCGCGCTAAAACCAAGAATCCGCGCGCGGTAAACAGATATCGCGCGCTGTGACGTTTTTTCCTCCGCCGGACGCGCCATTTTGCAGCGCGCGTTGGCGCGGTAAAATAGCACCTCCGCCGGACGCGCCATTTTGCAGCGCGCGGACGCGGCGCAAACAGCAAACACACACAAATATGCATCCAAGAAGATCAAACAATATATAAAAATTCATAAATATATTGTACCATCCAAATACAATACATTGTTCACAACAATACTTCACACCAAATACAACACATACAACAATACAACATGGTTTTGAGACAATACAACACATAATTTTCAAACAAATACAACAAATATGGAACTATTGTTGTCCATTCCAATTCCACCATTCTTCCATGAGATCTTTTTGAAGATCATCATGTGTGTCGTTGCACCGAATGGCATGGTATGAGGCAATGAATTGGGCAATCCTATGTGCGGACCTCGTCACTTGCACGGGAACCCCCATCAAGTCGTAGTGGGTATGATCCACATCTTTTCCGCGATCATCCTCTATAATCATGTTGTGCATGATTACACACGCGGTCATGATATACCAAAGGCATTCTTGATCCCAAAATCTAGCCGGTCCTCTAACTATGGCAAATTGGGCTTGCAAAATCCCAAATGCTCTCTCTACATCTTTCCTAGCCGCCGCTTGTGCATTGTGGAATTGAGTTTGCTTTTTACCTCTTGGTTGAATAATTGGCTTCACAAATGTTTGCCACCTTGGGTATATGCCGTCGGCGAGGAAGTAGCCATAGTTGTACTTGCGGCCATTTGCTTCAAACTCCACCAATGGACCTTCCCGCATTGCAAGTCTTGTCATTAGTGGTGACCGTTGAAGAACATTGATGTCATTGCAAGATCCGGGCATTCCAAAGAAAGCATGCCATATCCAAGTCTCTTGGTCGGCCACCGCTTCAAGTACTATGGTGGCATCCTTCTTGTAGCCTTTGAATTGTCCATGCCATGCCGCTGGACAATTCTTCCAACTCCAATGCATACAATCAATGGAACCAAGCATACCGGGAAATCCCCGGTTGGCGTTGATCTCCAAAAGCCTTGCCGTGTCTTGAGCATTGGGGGCTCTCAAGTATGTGGAGCCAAAGACATTGACAATTGCAACGACAAAGCGCTTCACACACAAGATAGAAGTGCTCTCTCCCATGGCCAAATGATCATCAATAAGATCTGCCGGTATACCATATGCCAACATACGCAAGGCGGCGGTCACCTTTTGATATGTGCTATGGCCAAGTTCTCCGGCGGCATTCCTCCTTTGCTCAAAGAAGCGATCATATTTGGTGACCTCCGCTGCAATGTGCTTGAACAAGTTGAGACTCATCCGGAAACGCCGCCGAAAATAGCTTTCGGGGAATATCGGATTCTCATTGAAATACGACCGCATCAATTTCTCATGCCCTTCAATCCTTTCTCTCCACAACTTCTGTCTACCAAACACCGATCCACCAAATTTTGGCCTCTTAACGGCGCGGTATGCTAATAGTATCGATATGTTCTCCTCTTCTTCTTGGTCGAACTCGTCATCCGATGAATCATATGAGGAACTCTACAAACATATGTATCATATTAATTCACTATAAACTATTGTAGCTACTTGACGAGTAGAGGCCGGCCGGCGGAGGTTCATACCTTGCGAGCAAATGGGCGAGCACCATGGGCGCGCCAAGTTGCAAGCAAGCTGCTCGAGGACGACGAGGACGACATGTCGACGCCTGCGTGGAGGAGAACGCGACGGCGGCGCGGAGGGGGCGGCGGAGAAGGACCGCCGGCCGCAACTCGTCGGCCGACGGCCGCGCGAGCGACACAGCGCGGCGGAGCGTCCGCCGCTGCCGGGAGGAGGTGCGGGCGACGCGGATCTACGACGCGGCGGCGCGCGTGCGGGGCGGCGGCGGAGTCGACCGGCGGCGGCCGGATTTCGCGCCGGCGGTAGGCGGGGAAATGAGGGCGCGGGCGCGGGGAGGAAATTTCCAGCCGTTGGCTTTTTCGCGCTTGGACGAGCGATGCCGCGCGTCGTAGCCAACGCGCCGGATATGCCGCTCCGGATTGTGCAAAAAGCCGCGCGCCCTAAAAAATTTACAGCGCCGCGCCGTTTACCGCGCCTGCTGGAGCGCCTGATTCTGTCCCGCGCGCGCTATATCGGACGTTTTTATGCCGCGCGGCCTATATAGCGCGTCTGTTGGAGATGCTCTTAGCCGGTAGCTCAGGTCTGGACACCAACGCCAACTATCGAACGTCGTCGTTTGTGATTACTATCGAACGTCTTACTCTATTCATAGGGGGCGTGTTTGGTTGGAATGCTGGTTCTCCCTTCCACTCGGCTAAAAGTCGGTCGATGGAAAAACTGCATCGCACAACGTTTAAAGCTGGGAAAAACTGCATCGGCACAACGTTTAAAGCTGCCCAAAAGTTATCCCGCGAGAAACGGTTGGTTCGGCCGTTTTTTTAGATAGGCGCTGGCGAGCGCAAATCAGCTGCACTCCTGCGCGGGAATACGCGGTGGAGAAGGCGGGAGATGCAAACTTGCTCCGCATTTAGGCGCGCAAAGTAGCTTCACCACCCGCCACAGTTGGTCACCACCTAGCGAAAACGAAATTCCATAAGACAAGATTGCGGCTATCTAAATCTGCGATGGTGGCGGCCAAGATCTCCCACGTCTCCATCAACCTCTCCGTCGCCCTATCCTTCTGATGTGAGAGTGCCCGATCTCCTGGAACGGCGACCCGTCCCGGCCTCCATCAACCTCTGGTCCCCTTCATCTCCGGCTCCAGTAGAATGAGGACGCCTTCCAAGAAGACTGTAAGCTCAAGCAACCCACTCCCACCCCCTATATAGCCTAGATTCATGCCGATTTAGCTCATGATTATGCTATCGAAATGCTTAGACTGACCCACACAAGATGTTTGCTCAAGCGGGTGCCCTCGTAGTTGTGATTCAGGCACGAGTCTTTGTATGCACGCGAGAGTCATTCGTCGACACATTAGGCATCGCATCACATATGCACCAATGTTTGTTCGCGACAGAGAGAGGATGAACAGGCTGAACTACATCTACAACAATGGTGATGTCGACTGTTAACATGCTCAGGATGAAAAAAACTTCTTTTAATTAACTCGGGAACACATTGAGGTCTAGGCAGTTGCTCAGAGATAGCATACACACCCGTATCAAGGAGCAAGTGGCTATGTTCCTTCATGTTGTTGGGCACAACCAAAGATTTCGAGTCATCCATAACACCTGGAGGAGATCGATTGAGACAGTATCTAGGTACTTCAAGGAAGTTCTCTATGCTATTGGAGAACTGGAAGGAGAGATGAACAAGCTTGCATCTTCCAGCACTCCTAATAAGATCACTAATAGTCACCGCTGGTTTCCATATTTCAAGGCGAGCAACACTTTGTAGAACTGATTTACACATTTGTACATCATATTTTAATATTTGAAGGTGAACCATGTGCTTTACACATTTGTACATCATATTTGAATATTTGAAGGTGAACCATGTGCTTTACACATTTGTACATCATATTTGAATATTTGAAGGTGAACCATGTGCTTTACACATTTGTACAACACTAGCGCCTAACCATTTGTTCATGTTCATGTCAGGATTGTGTTGGGGCCATTGATGACACTCATGTAACATCGATAGTACCCAGAAGCCAGGCTCTTGCTTACAGCGGGAGAAAGCACTACACTAGCCAGAATGTGCTTGTTGTTGTTGACTCCAAGATGAAGTTCACATATGTGCTTGCTGGGTGGCAAGGATCAGGTAGCCCATGATGCTACGACTCTGAAGCTTGGAGAGAGTTGATGGCCTGAAATTCATTGAGGGTAAGTTCTACCTTGCTGATGTTCGCTATGCTTGTCATCCTGGTTTTCTCCCACCCTTCAGATCCACAAGGTAACACCTCAATGAGCTCTCTATAAGGTTCTACCTCAATCTTAGACACTCTAGCCTTAGAGTCACGGTCCAGAGGGCATTCCACACCTTCTCCACCCAGATTAAACTAGTCCTTGCATGTTGCATTCTGCATAACTAGATCTTAGGATGAGGTGTTGATTCGTTCTTCCCAGAGAAGCATGAAGTCATACCAGAAGAGATTGATGCTGGCCATGGTATTGCTGCCAACGATAACGCCGCCTAACAGAACAAGAGGCAGGAGCGGACGGACGCCATATGGACCGACAGAGGCAACTCCAGAAGTGAAGAAGAAGAAAAAGCATTTCCATGCTGTGTTGTGTTATGAACTACTTCCGTTTGTGTGCATAAGTCGACTACTTGTGTGTTGAACTACCATTATGTATTAGTTGGGGCTAAACTAGTTGTGTTAAACTGCTGTTTCAAAATAGCTAGGACTGAACGGGCGTTATAATAGTCATGCTTGTTTGTTTGCTTTGTTGCTATGCTGCTTCTTTGGTACAAGTGACGAGGGGTAATGTCATCACTTGGGAGAAGTGGTAACTAGAATAGAGGACGGTGGATTGCCAATCAGGCCAAAATTCCTAGTTCATATACAGATTGCTTAGTTGGAAACAAACAATATGCATAAACTGGCTGAATTTTTTTTTGTTGGGAACCAAACAAACTGCTCTTCAGTGTATGAACTTGGTCCAGTACCACCTGGGATTTCGCTCCAACTACATGTTACCATGCGAATTGGGTTGCTGAATGTTGTTCGACACTAGTGGTTGATGCATTTCTGCGAGTAAAAGCAGGCTATGGTGAGCACTGAGCAGTAAGTAGCACACTAGCCGTGCCATCAGTTTCAGGGTTCCAGCGCGGGTGCCGGCAGGGGTGTGCTGGTATTTCAGTTAGCCGGTGGTAGCTCAGGTTGGCCACCAACACCAACTAGCGAATGTCGTTTGTGATTACTGACGCTGGACCAGGAGCAATTAGGATCATCTCACTGTATTCAGAAGATGTAGAGGTACATAAACATAGGTGACGCACGGCCGAGCGAAGACAGGTTGCCAGCGTTTTCTGAAACCGCTTCCAGACCCTGAAAAAGACCCCTGTCCGGTGTCTACACATCGGCACACAGGATTAGAAAGAGACGGGACGGGGACCAGCGGCCGTGTGTGCGGTGGAGCAGCTGGGCGCACGGCCCCGTCGTGTCCTCGCCTCACGTCCGGCGGCTTCAAGTTGGATGGATCAATACGCAGACCCGCGCCGGCGCCGCGCCTCCCTCGGCTCTCCGGCCGCGGCAGCTCCACGTCCACCCTCACGCGCGCGCGTCGCTACCTCGCCGTCGCCACTGGGGATTGCTACTGGCCGTTTCGTCCGGTACGCCTTCCACTGGCTCCACGACGGCGACGGGCTCCTCCGCTTGGGGACGAGAACGTGTTCGCTGGAGCCTAACGACGCTGTCTCTATCTACCTATGCAATTATATCTCTGTTTCTTAACTCGCTTTGGTCCACTAAATTAGTTGCTACAAAACGTCCTATATTGTTCAACTAAGGCAGTATTAACAAACAATATATCCTTACATGGTGTACTCCTTAAGGGCAAGTACAATGGTTATATCTCAACAATGCCACCTAGAACAACTGATGATGTGGACGGGAGAGAAATAAAAAAAAATTATCTTCTCTTAACTAGAGGACAATTCTAGTTTTTTCCTCTCCCGAGAGACGAGAAAGGGGATACCGAATCGCCTGTGCACCACCCCTTCTGGTGTCGATCCCGACAGCTCATGGTCGCCGGTGGGTGAGGGTCGCAGGGATCCTCTCGTGGGTGTAGGTACTAGTAGCTAGGTTTTCTCTCGTCCATCCATTCGCTCCAATGATGATGGCGGTGGGGATGAATAAAGTTTCTCCGGTCCCTCTATCAACACGATGTCTTCCTTCGTTGATGGCGGTGTATCTGGGAATCAATGTCTTCGTCAGCTGGTTTCTATTGAATTTGGGGAGGCGAGTAGGTTTTTCGATCAACAACGTTGTGGTGGCGGCAATGACATTGTTGTGGAATAATTTCTCCACGGTCCGCTCCTTCTTGGATGGTGCCTACTCCGGCGCAATCAGGTCGTCCGGGAGATATGTGTTTAGGAGTCAACCGTCGTCCACTACTCATTCGGGCGGTAGTGGTGACCATGTTCATGAGGTGCTTGTTGAGGTGCAAAGTTTGGGGTTAGTGGTGGGAGGATCTGGCCCGCCTCTCTGACAAGGTTGAACGAGGGAACCGGATCTGCATGGCGGGAAGCACGGAGAAGAGACCCGACCAACGTGCCACTAGATGTTTTAGGGATGGTGCAACCTTAGTCTGAGGTGCAACGGATGCTCGCTTTACCTTCCTTCGGCAGTCATCTAGGCGATGACGGAGAATTGACAACATGAATGTGCACATAAGCTCCAAGAATTTTGTTTTACCTTTTATGTTGTTTGGGTGTTCTGTGTCATCATTCCTTAGTTTCTGTCCATTCTAGACCAATTTTCTCAGCTGAGATTCTATGATTAATGAAAATGCGGTATCTTCCTAAAAAGCCAATACTTTATTTTTTTAAATCTATTTAATTTTATCTAGATATGAATGTATATAGATATATTTTAGTTATAAATACATCCATATATATAAAAAGTTAAGCAATTTCTTTAAGACGGAGGAAGTAGGTGATATCTTAACAATAATCTCTCTCTGTATATTTAGAAATATCTCATTACTAAATACTACACGATTAAAAATAATGCACCGTAGATCACATTTTATTGTTATATCTTGATCACATGGTGAGATTAAGATAAGATAGTGTTAGTACCAAACATTGTTCACGCGTTGATTTCCGCCGCTGCTGGCATACTCCGTAGTTTATGCAACGGAGTACATTGAAAAATGTAGACACGCACACGCACGTCCATTGCACGCACACGATCGCGTAACATTTAATAAAATATTGGAATCACGGGAGTTTCAAGGATGAGGACGTGACTGCACTACAGACACTAAAACATACTACTTTTTTTTTGAGAAAAAAACATACTACTTCTGAGTAGGTAATACGGAGTATATCTGAGTATCAAACCTGAAATCAAGTTGACCGGTGATATTGTTATACTGTTGCCATGTGATTTGGCCACATTTACGAGAGACGTCAGACGTGGTTGCTTGCGGCGGCAGGTGTCACCTCCAAAAGTCCAACGACTCCACCTCCACAAGACCACAACGTCACGCTCACCGGGGCCACCGCCTACGTGTGCGTGTGAGCCGTCCGCTTCCCGGTCATGGCGGGAACGAACGGGCGATGCGTCATGGCAGGTCGCCGGTTCGGCCACCGAAAGCCTCGTTGCTGGAATCTCTTCCTTTCAATCTTCCACGCCATACCAGAAAATTAATTATTGCAAAGTACTCCAGGGAGATAATGCTGGCTAGTTAACAAGATTAAGATTCATTCGAAGCCACCAGTTCGAGGCATGCTGGCTAGTACTTAATCTTGCCAGGTAAGTACTCGTGTGACAATCTCCATCAGGCTTTGCATTTGGCACCTCACCTTTGTAGAATATTTAGATAAGTGCACTGCCTCCTTAATCTATCACATAGGCAACACATGTCAACAAGTGCGATATTATTTTAGGGATCTCATGTTGATCTATCTCTCCCTCCCTCCCTTTCTTCCTCCGTCCATCCCTATGCTAGGGGTTTTTGCCTATCGCCGCCTCACATCATCTGCCTATTGATAAATAAAAAGTTTCCATCTTTGGGAGTTTAATCCCGTTTTTTCCAGTTAAAGGCCGTGAGAACAAACTTTCTAGAAATAAGCTGTAGGGGAGTGACACCTAGTACGAAAACGTGGAAGATGTTCGATAAAAAAGTAACTATCCACGTTTACCCGACAATTAGCCACCCCAATATCGAGGGTCACTTTTAAGTGGTGAATAGGTACAAGAACAACTTATGCTATTTCAACATACATTGTAAAAAGAGGTGTGCTTCAGTATACCCCCTAAATTAACTTAGAAGGGTGTTTAAGTACTTTGTCCAGTCCTCTACAGTTTCCTCCTACCCAGTGGCGGAGCCAACATCAAATCAATGGTACATAGCAACGTCAAAATAACATTTTACTTGGATTTCCTTAATTGTTCAATATAGAATGTTCTAGGCATGAGAGAAAGACCTAAGTATTCCAAGCCTGTGTCCAAAAATTAGTGGGTGCACATTTGTACACCCATGTACCAACATACCCTTGTCCATGCTCGTACTCGTCCTCTCAAACACACCATTCTCAAAATCAATATAGCTCCTAATCTTGGATCAGCTCAAGACAATTTGTCACCCGAATACCAAAAATCTCTCTTCCAGGCTAGCTGCCATGACGTCCTCCGGCTGTCGCCGATGAGAAATAAGAACTGCTCCGCATCGAGCTTCTCCATCCACTCGAGGGTACCCAAAAACTTCAACTTGAAAGGAGGATGTACCGAATTTTTATACTCTCTCCGTGATGTAATATAGGATATCATACAACCTGTTAATTAATATATTACCGTAGTTTTAGGTATAATAATATCTTATATTATGAGAGCGAGTGATAGTTCCTAAAAAATGAGCCAAATAAAGTGTCATTTCAGCAAAATGGCCCTTCCCGTAGTCTGAACAAAACGAAAGGTGCTTTCTCCAAAAAGTCCCATCCGCTCCTTGCAGTAATCCCAGGTGTGAAGTGTCCGACCGACCAGTGGACTCTCACGAGCCGGACAAACCAAGCACACGTACACCACACCCGTCTCTCCTCTCCTCTCCTCGCAGCAAAGGGAAGAACAGAAAACTCGTGAGCACCAAGAGCGGAGATCGGAATCGGCGCAAAAAGGTGGCCCCGATCGCTTCGCCCGCACGAATTCCTCCGCGCCATCGGGTAAGCTTTCCTCCCCTTCCGCTGCAACCCGCCATTAATCTTGCCGCGGCTCCGAGCCTTTTTCTGTTCTGAGGCACAGCTGCGGCGGCCTGCCGAGTTTCTTGATTCTTCGTCTGATGTGGATTTAGGCTTTTGGCTCGATGTTTTTTGGCAGTGCTTTTCCTGTTCTAGTTTCTAGTTGTTCTGGCCAGTTTCGTTCTCCTGGGTACAATCAACTGCGTGAAGAAATCTAATTTCGGTCCTAAGGATGAAATCTCTCTGTCTGTAGTAGTCCACTGATTAGGGAAATTCAGTTTCATAAGTGCAAAGGAAATCACGGGCTGTACGCAAATATAATTTCGTTTCTGTTTGTGTTTGCATGGAAGAAGAGGGCTAGAACCTCGGAGCCATAAAAGCTCTTTTTTTTTTAACCCGTTCAGTAGTAGTAGAACTTAAATATTTCACCTTGCTAGGTACAGTTAGTCCTGTAATATTAAACGTATTCAATCTTATGTAGGAGTAAGATTGTACTAGTTGGGTTTAAATTATTAATTAACGAGGTTATGCCAAGATAGTATGAACCTGTACGGAGATAAGAAAATTCTTCTGGAAGTCAACATTCAAGTTTGATTGATGCACATAGGACTGACCATGATTTGAAGCAAATAGAATTGAACATGATTGGAATGATTTAGCTCATAATTGTTGCAAATAATGATGGTGTTGGCACAAGGATTTTTGCTCTACCTGGTCCATTATGACATATTTTTTTAGGAGGTATAAAAAATCGTATGCTTTATTTGGTTGCTTACTTTCGTTCTTTATTTAGAAAAGATGGTTTAGGTCATGCATACATAAGTTTGCCTGCAAAAGTAGCTGAATTATTGCAGACAGAAAGTAGGTTCGGTGTCAGTAGGTGTCAATGATTAGTGCATGTAGGGCAGGATCACTGTACTAGTTCTTTTAGTGAGTAGCATACCCAGTTACTTCACAATTTAACATAGTCATGTATTGTTCTGTAATTCAGTTTTGTTATTTCTCTTCGGTTGGAACATCAGTAGAATTTACATGTAAAATATGTTTCGGTTTAACAACTTGATAATTGTTTGTTTCCATATTACTTGTAAAAGAATGTAATGACGATGCTAGGTGCCACGATTGATACATGTTATTCAGTGCACTCTCATTACTTGCTGGAATTTGCCATATGAGATGTCTTATGATCTGATAGTTACTTGTTCATTGCATAATAATTTTTAGGAGCAAACTGGCCGCCGCATAGTGAAGGCGTAAGAAATGGAATCGACTCATGCATCTGAAGAAAATAACTCAATAGAGTCATTTCCAAGAGGAAATCCAGAAAATCTTGTGGATTCACCAACTATGGCTGCTACAGAGGAGGTCATTAACAACGGTCATCATGAAAATCCAAATGCGCGCATGAAAGAGTCAGCCCAAGCAGCCACATTGGATATCTCAAATGGCCTGCCAGTTGCTGCCGATAGTTCGGAATTATATTCAATGGTCCTGGAAAGTTCTCTTCCTGATTCACCAGAGCACAACTTAGAATCAAGTGCAGGTCCTGAAATGATTTCAAGTTCAGGAACAACTGAGACAATCACACAATCAATGAAGGATGATGCAGATCAGCCTTCTTCAGTATATCCTGTCGAAGTAAAGAATGCTGAAAACAAGATACGTTATCAGAAAAAAATTGCTGTCAAACCAAAAGTCACAGAAGAGTCGGAAACAGAACCTATAAGTCCATATAAAGGCCTTATTGACACCGCTGCGCCTTTCGAGTCTGTGAGAGAAGCTGTCACCAAGTTTGGAGGAATTGTCGATTGGAAAGCTCACAAAGTTCAGATGATGGAGGTATTTTTGTCACTCTTAAAAGTCTTAACACTACATATGAATCATATGCTCATAGTCGCCGTTCTAAATTATCTGCGACATAATTGATTTTTAATCACATAGAGTACTCTTAAAGGAATTTCCTTTCTATGCAGAGGCGTAAGTTCATACAACTTGAACTTGAAAATGCTCAGAAAGAAATTCCACAATGCAAAGAAGAACTAGAAGCCGCAGAGATGGCTAAATCACGGGTACTGGATGAACTAGAGAGTACTAAGCGAATTATAGAAGAGCTGAAGCATGATCTGGAGAAAGCACAGATGGAAGAAGTTCAAGCGAAGCAGGACTCCGAGCTTGCACAACTCAGGGCGCAAGAAATTGAGCATGGAGTAGCTGATGATTCTAGTTTAATAGCCAAGACCCAAATGGAAGTCGCAAAAGAGAGACATGAAAAATCTGTTGTCGAACTTAAATCAGTAAAGGAGGAGCTAAGAAGTTTGCATGAACAGTATGCTACATTAGTTATTGAAAGGGATGGAGCAATCAGAAGAGCTGAAGAAGTTTTATCTGCTGGAAAAGAGATCGAGAAGCGAGTAGAGGGACTGACTGTAGAATTGATTGCCTCTAAAGGATCTCTCGAGTTGGCCCATGCTGCACATCATGATGCTGAAGAGCGTAGGATCGGTGCAGCATTGGCGAAAGAGCAAGATTGTCTTGCTTGGGATAGAGAGTTGCTCCAGGCACAAGAAGAGCTGCAACAACTGAATAATAAGCTTCTGTCCCAAAACGATTTGAAGCAGAATCTTGATGCAAATTTGCACAAGTTGCACAGCCTGAAGCATGAGCTTTCATCCTATATGGAGAATATACTTAGTAAAGAAGCTGAAGGAGTTGCCAATGAGCTTGAGTTTGAAGATTCTAGGCAAAGTAGCAGCTCAATGAAGGAAATTCTAGCTTCAAAACGGAAAGAGCTCGAGGAAATGAAAGCAACCATAGAAAACGCAAAAACTGAGGCCAAATTGTTAAGAGTTGCCGCGACAACTCTCAGATTGGAACTTGATCGTGAGAAAGCTTCACTTGACTCATTGCAGCAGAGAGAAGCTATGGCATCAATTGCAGTTTCTTCACTAGAAGCTGAGCTCAATAGGACGAAAAAAGAGATAGAACTTGTGAGGTCCAAGGAAGAAAATGCCCAAGAGATAATGGTGGATCTTCCTAACATGTTACAGCAAGCAGCCCAGGAGGCCGAGGATGCCAAAGTGGCAGTTCACTCAGCAGAAGAGCAACTGAGGAAAGCGAAGGAAGAAACTGAGCAAACCAAAGCAGGTGCAACTACGGCAAGCTCCAGGTTATGTGCTGTTCTGAAAGAAATAGAAGCATCCAAAGCATCTGAGAGACTAGCACTCGCAACAGTTCAAGCGTTGAACGAAAGCAAAGAGGCCAGCGATATTGAGGGTTCACCCAGAGGAGTGGCCCTTCCTCTAAGCGAGTATTATGCCCTTAGCAAGAAAGCGCATGAGGCTGAAGAGCTGGCAAATGAGAAGGTGAGAGAAGCACTGGCACAGGTAGAGTCGGCGAAAGCGTCCGAAACAGAGAGCCTAGATAGGCTAACTGAAGCATCAAAGGAGATAGGTGAAAAGAAGGAAGCTCTTGAAACTGCACTGGAGAGAGCCGAGAGGGCAAACGAGGGGAAACTCGCCGCTGAGCAGCAACTGAGGAAATGGAGATCCGACCACGAGCAACGCCGTAAAGTGAAAGCTCAGGAGGCTGCTAAAGGTGCGGTTAACCCTTTGAGTAGCCCGTTTGTTGAACAGAAGGCTCCTTACCTGAAAGAGCAGGATTCACGGTTACATATGTCAGGTACTAGCTACGAGGACCTTGTTCCAAACCGGAAGTTGCGAAACAAGAAGTCGTTTCTCCCTCGAATGGGCTCATTTTTGTCGAGAAATACGCCGGCACAAACATAAGAGGACAGGTCATGAGATATGGATCGACAAGCTGTACATTGCTGTAATAAGTTTAACTTTATTTGTCTTGCAAGTTGATGCCCGATGTAAGCTGTAATTTGTTGGTATAAATTCAGGTGGGTATGCTGTAGTTTTCTACATCATTTTTTGAGCAACCCACGATAAATTTTGGGAGGAAAAATGCCTGAAATATAGCATGGTTCTGTTCGGAGGTAGCGTTTTGGCTCATAGGAGCAAATGCTTCTATTATACAAAATAATTAAAAAACAATTTTAAAAATGTCAAAAAATTCTGACATAATTTTTTTGTTGTACATCGTGACATTCTATGTTAGTGCACAAGTTTTCATGGAGAAACAACATTTTATGTGGCGTGTACAAAAAAGATAAAAAAATGTCCTGTACGTAGTCGTGTTATAGCATCAAAATTTGTCTTTTTTACTGGAGCCACAAATTTTTATAATTTTTTTTGAAAACTTATGTACGCACATAAAATGTGTAGATGTACATGAACATTTTTAGTTTAGAATTTTTTGACACTTCGAAATGTAGATTCACACAATAAGAGCAAATGCTCTTATGAGCCAAAGTGAATATCCCGGTTCTGTTATGTTAATGCTAGTATCTTCCACCTGAAACTTCGGAGAGAACTGACTAGGTGCTGCTTTTTTTTTTTTTTTTGCTAATGGATTATATTTGATTTGCATAGTCCTCCTCCTGCAACAACTGTCCGACTGGAAGTGACCAGTATTACAACATGAACATGACAGCACATCCAAAAAAAAAAAAACGTTGGTTCGTGGGAGTTGTTATGTTCCGTTCCTTCTGATTTTTTTTGCATACTCCTTCTGAATTTTAGCTTAAATTGTGTGCTGTAAAGTTTTCACAAGTGTTCCCAATGGACGTGTCAGAATTAGCAGGTAGTTTCAAACAATTGTTGGTTCATGCAGGCAAGTTGGCATTAAAAGTACTGACTGAAGAAAGAAAGAAGAAACTACGAACATTCCGGAGAACATCTGGTTCCTGCTTGGATTGGCCAGTCGCTGAAGAATCTGGTTCTTACCACTTCAAATTTATCCATAATAGAATACCACGTGCATCCCTGAACAGACTTTGTGAGATTTTCTTCTTTCTTTCCAAGCACCCACGGAGAACATCCAATCGTTGCTAATGAGCTTGATAGTTGAATTCGGTCAGATGAAATATGTTATACGAGATACGCGGCTACACATCAGAAAAGGCGACGATGCCATTCTCCCTTGGCCCATCAGGCATTCGGCAGAAAGTGGAACCGAACAATGTGATGCACGCTTATCATTGTTCTAAAAGTGTTACGGCGAAACCGTCCAATGTTAGGGCATGTACAATACGGTGATCTCAGCCTTCTTTTAAAACTGCCAGGTAGGAATTTTGCTGAGTTAGAGGAGAGAGAATAGGAAAAGAGAAGGTTGCTTTCTCTTAGCTAAGGGATTATCCCTTAGAAACCAAGAGAAGACCAGTTTTACCATTGTATCACATGTTTTTCCTTAGCAACATGATTTTCTACCAAAATTAATTAATTCTTATTAATGATTAGGGATGGCAATAAAACATAATGTATTATACAAAGTATATAACTATTGCCTTCTCTAGATGATGTGGAGAGCTAAGGGAAGGCGTGACTTCTCTACCATTGTACATGCCCTTCTAACATCAGTATGTAGTGCATCGTGAAACACCTTAGTGGTACCTAGTAACTGACCTTGCCGTTGATTAGGGCTCAAGACTACCTAGGCCCCTCGTGTTGTGTAACAAAGGCATCCACCACCGATGATGGAAACCAGAGGTTGACACGAGAGTTGCTTCAACAATGATGCCTTCAGAAAAGAAATAAAATCGACATTGTTAGGCCAAATCATGGGTTTTCGCCCTTTAGAGACGTCTGAGCAAACTCCTAAAACAAATGTTGGTTATATTAACCTAGGTGGAAATGATCACCTCTCGGGCACGTGTTACATGTTTATATAGGGTAGGAAAAAGGCCCTACCGTGGCGTACATTAAGAGATACGGTATAGGGTGGTGTACTATACCTTGCCTATAGCTATGATACATATAGTCTATCATCTCCCTTTATGTACAAAGGTTTAGATTACGCGTGAACTCATGAAGTCCTTTAACTGGAAGTGTTTAAGTGAAGCCACCAGCAAACTGATCTTCGCTAGAGACAACCCAAATAGTCAGACTCCCGCTAGCAACTCGTTCACTAACAAAGTGAGGGATTATCATACAAGTAAGTTGCTCTTAAATTGTCACACCATATACATGACATTCATCCATCATGACACCAAGTTCTCCAAGAAGAGTTTCAACCCAAATTAATTTTGCAGTAGCATTTGCGAGAGATTTGTATTCAGCTGGAACATGACACCGTGGCCTGTTTTTTGGCACTTCAAGAGACAAGGTTTGGACCAACAAAGATGGCAAACATCCCGTGGATCGTCTGTCATCTAGACATCCAGCCAAATCTGCATCTGAAAAGGTACTAAGAAAAGTAGAAGATGATGGCCTAAAAGAAATGCCAACCTTCAAGGTATCCTTAAGATACCGCAGAATCCTCTTGACAGTTGTCCAATATGCAGATATTGAAGCATGCAAATATTGACAAACTTTGTTAACACATAAATATATATCACGATGTGCCAAAGTAAGATATTCTAGAGCACCAACAATGTTGCAGTAGCGTGTAGTACTAAGAAAAAACACCACCTGTAAGAGATAATGGATCCGTGGTTGACATTTGGGTAGGAGCAGATTTGCAGCCATGCATACCGACCTTAGAAAGCAAATCAGAAGCATACTTAGTTTGTGTCAAGAGTAAACCACCTATGTCTTGGCCACCTCAATGCCCAGAAACAAGTGTAAATCACCAAGATCATTGATAGCAAATTTCTCATTGAGGTCTTTAAGAAGAGTAGTAATAGCCTGATCTAAAGAGCATGTCATAACTATATCATAATCATAAATCAACACGAACCTAGTGATTCCTAACTTCTGATAGAGTGACAGAGAGATATCAATCTTGGATGGTATGTGTCATTGCCTATTCGACGGTACTCCAGAGGAGGGATCCACATGGAGGGAGGGAAAAGTAGGGGCCATTGGGCGGAGAGTCCTCGGGACGGTGGTACGCGATTAACCCAGCTTCAGATCACCTGCACGATGGCAAGGTCTACTACTGCTTGTCTAGAATTATCTGGGCGCCTTCGTGTTGTTACAATGAGTTGTGGTTGTGCCTCTAGGGCTCCCAGGATCCGGCTTATAAAGGCGCACGGATCTAGGGTTTACACGGAGAGTCCTAGCCGGATTACAGGTCGTCTAACTACGTTACAATATCTTGCCGTGTACGTCAAGGATCCGCCTTCTATCTATGTCGTACTGGATCCGGGTTCCTCATGGGCCTCCACGGATCCGGCCTCCTTCGTAGGTCGGTTGGGATCCGGCTTCCTGATCCTGGGCTGGACTTCATCCTTCATGATCAACAGCAACTGGGCCGCCCGATGGGCCACATGCCACATCACCATCTGTGGGCCACCCGTGATTGCCGGATCTAGGCATTATCGATGGTACACCCATGAAGTATACCCACAACAGTAGCCCCCAGAGTTCTCCGAGATTCACCTTTTGTTTCCGCCTTGCTAAAGCTTTGTGGCTTCCGACAATCTTGGCAACATGGGGAAACTTGAAGAATTCCAACTTGATTTCTTTCCCAACTTTTAGTCGGAAAATACCTTCATCCCGCGGGACTTCATCCATTGACATCATTGCTACAACGCGTCTCCGAATTACTCCCCTGCTGAGATAACGTTTGACAGTTTTTAAACTTTTACCCGGAACCTCGAAAGGTTCAAACGGTTCCGCCAATCTTGGCGCCATTTTCGGGCGATTTGAGCGGTAACTTATCCTTAGCCATTTTTACCGCTTAGGGTTTTTGACACATGTCAATCATCCAATGGCGCGACGCTTGCGTTCCGACCACGGGATGCGGAGCACGAATCTCCTCCCTTCGGCCTATAAATATCCGCCGTTCACCTATAATCACCCCATTCGCCCCCCTTTTCATCTCTCAGCACAGCGCCGCCTCCGAGCTCCTCCTCCGCCGCACCGGAAGTTCGCCGGAGCCCATTCGCCGCCGTGAGCTGTTCTTCGTGTTCTTAAGTTCAGCGAGCCACCGTAGCAAAACCTCACCGCCGGCGACTCCGACCACCGCGGAATCCATTCCGGTAAGCCCTTCGAGCTTTGTATTTTCGCCGTAGTTGGTAGGGATGACTAGGGTTTTAACGTTGGATCCGACTAAGTCAGTCAACTCGCATTTTCTTTGTAGATATCTTCTTCAACTCCGCCTCCCTCGTATGAGCCGATCATGGCGACGCCTATCTCGTCCGCCCCTCCTCCCCTCGTCCCAGTTCAGCTGGAGCCCTCAAAGGATTCCGACAAGAACGTCAAAGGATCATCAGCCAACCCGGAAGAAACCGCGAGGGCTGAACAAATGGAGAAGAAAGTGGAGGAAGCAGCCGCCAAGAAATCCAAGGCTCGCGTGCGGGATAGCGAAGCCAAGGGGAAGTGGTGGCCCTGCACCACCACGGAAACCGAACTCCGCAACCTCGAGGCGGAGGGATTCCTGCAGCCTGGATCCTGGCGTACGATTCCGGGTTCGCTGACTCCCGCTCCCGAAGCCGGAGAGATGGTGGTGACCAAGGCGCTCGTCGAGCGGGGCTTCTCCTTTCCGCCTAGCGATTTCTTCACAGAAATCATGAAGGCGTACGGGCTGCAGCCTCACAACATCTCGCCAAACAGCATATTGGCCATCAACAATCACGTGACGTTGTGCGAAGGCCACCTCTGGGTAACCCCAGAACTCTCCCTCTTCCAGTACTTCTTCTCCGTCAAGAAGGAGAAGGTTCCTCAAACTTCCTCTCTGGCCACCTGCGGAACGATTATGTTCAAGCTCCGCCCTGGCCGCGTTTATCCTCACACTGATCGCCACGAATCCGCGCGGTACTGGTCCGGAGGCTTCTTCTATTTGAAGGACGTTTCCGACCCGGCCAGCGCAAAGGTGCTGCCAGCTTTCAAGGATGGCCCCACCAGCGAGACTCCGGCCTGGACCCAGTGCCCACACTTATCCGAGTCTCCTCAATTGAGTCGAGCTGTAAGGCGGATTTGCAAGCTGACGGATGACGGCCTATCAGGGAAGGACCTCACGCTGTCCTGGTTCACGAGGCGGATCCAGCCTCTGCAGCATCGGAACCGCCTAATGTTCCAGTACACGGGGCGCGACGATCTTATGCGCGCCTCCAAGGACAACCTCTCCTCTGACGCCGTGGACAAGCGGATCCGGGTATTGATCAAGATTCCGCGTGATCTCAGGATTCACGTGTGCAACATGGACATCCATATCAACGGTTCCGGGACCGCGGTATGTTTGGTTCTTGCAATATTTGTCTAAGTGCCTGTGTGCATCAGCTAGAGGAACTTGAGGAAAAAGATGTTGGAACCTTACTCCGAGTCCCCCATTCCGGAACCAACGACCCCGAGGCCGCTTCTGACGCGGACATTCCTGAAACCTCAGGCCCCGCCAAGCGCAAAAGAGCTGCTCCCTCCGGCCCTGCCCCGAAGCGTGCCCGCGAAACACCAAGTGCCGCGGCTACCCGGAGGGCGGAGAAGGAAAAAAAGCGCCTCAAGCAGATCGACACCGCCAAGCAATCACAGCCAAACATTGACCAATTTTTCATGACGTCCTCGTAAGTGCTTGGTTTCCGTCTTCTATTCCTTTGCTATCATTTAACTGTCATATGCTAAGTGCTAGGCCTTTCCTTGCATGCAGCAAAAGCTCCGGAAGCAAGCTCCCCAAGAATCCCAAGAAGAAGGCCAAGCCATCTCCGGCTTCAGTGCCTGTTACACCGGAAGTAGAGGTTCCGCCCAGAGCCTCTTCATCTGCCAAGCCGGATCCAAAGGACGTCATCAACCTTAATGATCTCCCTGAGGAACCAACTGCTCAATGCGGCAAAGGCGATTCCGGCAAGGGCGCGTCCTCGCCTCAACCTCCGCCTGACCAGCCAGACGTCACCTCGACTGAAGTTCCAGCTCATGATGTCGAGAAGAAAATACTTCTAAGTCGTGCAACTGGTACGCCACAGACGCATCCGCAGTTTTTTCCGATTCTGCAAAAGAAACCCCTATCACAACGTCAGGCGGAAATTTCTGATATGATGAACAAAGTGTGGGGTCCCGCGGAAACGGAGCTGCAAGAGCTGAACGATCTCGAGAGCGGCCTCAAAGTCTTTTTTGCCAAGCACAAGGAAGTGCGCCAGGTAACTCCAGCCCCCAAGCGTTGGTTTATACATTTTTCCGGGTAAAACGTGTAAACCGATGCTTTCAAATTTTTACCTTAGCGGAAATTCAAAATTTTCTCAAACTAAGTATTTTAACTTCACTCCCAGCCCCCTAGAATTTTTGAATTTCCGGCTAACTCACACCTGCTTCTCAGGACACGCGGAAGCTACACGAAGATCTGCGCGTCCTTGTGCTAGAGCAAAAGGCAGAGATTGAGGGGCTGCACAAGAGCTATGCGGAGAGCCAGCAGGCTATCACAATCTAGGAGACCCGCATCAAAAAACATGAAGGTATGGATTCTGGATTGACCCCAGGCTTCTCGACGCGTTACTGATTGTGGGCGAGTATAACGTATAACTGAGTTTGTGTTTGTATTTTCCGCCTAGCAGAAGAAATTGCTAGCCTCCCCTCTGATACGTCTCAAACATATCTATAATTTCTTATGTTCCATGCTAGTTTTATGACAATACTCACATGTTTTATATACACTTTACATCATTTTGATGCATTAATTTTCTAGTACTAACCTATTAACAAGATGCCGAAGCGTCAGTTCCTGTTTTCTGCTGTTTTTGGTTTCAGAAATTCTACACAGGAAATATTCTCGGAATTGGACGAAACAAAAGCCCACGGTTTTATTTTCCACGGAGCCTTCCAGAACACCGAAGAGGAGACGAAGAGGGGCCACGAGGCGGCCACACCATAGGGGGGCGCGGCCCCACCCCTGGCCACGCCGCCATATGGGGTGGGCCCCTCGGACGTCCCCCGACTCTGCCCCTTCGCCTATATAATCCTTCCGTCGCGAAAACCCTAGTACCGAGAGGCACGATACGAGAAAAGTTACTGAGACGCCGCCGCCGTCAAACCCATCTCGGGGGGTTCTGAAGATCGCCTCCGGCACCATGCCGGAGAGGGGAATCATCACCGGAGGGCTCTACATCACCATGCCCGCCTCCAGACTGATGCGTGAGTAGTTCATCCTTGGACTATGGGTCCATAGCAGTAGCTAGATGTTTGTCTTCTCCTCTTGTGCTATCATGTTTAGATCTTGTGAGCTGCCTATCATGATCAAGATCATCTATTTGTAATGCTACATGTTGTGTTTGTTGGGATCCGATGAATATGGAATACGATGTCAAGTTGATTATCGATCTATCATATATGTGTTGTTTATGATCTTGCATGCTCTCCGTTGCTAGTAGATGCTCTGCCAAGTTGATACTTGTGACTCCAAGAGGGAGTATTTATGCTCGATAGTGGGTTCATGCCTCCATTGAATGCAGGACGGTGACGAGAAAGTTCTAAGGTTATGGATGTCTTGTTGCCACTAGGGATAAAACATCAATGCTTTGTCTAAGGATATTTGTATTGTTTACATTACGCACGAGTACTTAATGCAATTGTCTGTTGTTTGCAACTTAATACTGGAAGGGGTGCGGATGCTAACCCGAAGGTGGACTTTTTAGGCATAGATGCATGCTTGGATAGCGGTCTATGTTCTTTGTCGTAATGCCCTAAGTAAATCTCATAGTAGTCATCATGATATGTATGTGCATTGTTATGCCCTCTCTATTTGTCAATTGCCCAACTGTAATTTGTTCACCCAACATGTTATTTATCTTATTGGAGAGACACCACTAGTGAACTGTGGACCTCATGATATGTATGTGCATTGTTATGCCCTCTCTATTTGTCAATTGCCCAACTGTAATTTGTTCACCCAACATGTTATTTATCTTATTGGAGAGACACCACTAGTGAACTGTGGACCCCGGTCCATTCTTTTACATCTGAAATACAACCTATTGCAATCACTGTTCTCTGTTGTTCTTTGCAAGCAAACATCATTCTCCACACCATACGTTTAATCCTTTGTTTACAGCAAGCCGGTGAGATTGACAACCTCACTGTTAAGTTGGGGCAAAGTATTTTGATTGTGTTGTGCAGGTTACACGTTGGCACCGGAATCCCTGGTGTTGCGTGATACGTCCAAAACGTATCTACTTTCCCGAACACTTTTGCTATTGTTTTGCCTCTAATTTGTGTATTTTGGATACAACTAACACGGACTAACGCTGTTTTCAGCAGAATTGCCCTGGTGTCTTGTTTTTGTGCAGAAACTCAACTTTCAGGAAAATCCCCGGGATTATTTCCAATGGGCCTATTTTCACAGAAGATGGACGGAGCCAGAAGACCAGAAGGAGGGGGGCCACGAGGCGCCCACCCCACAAGGCGGCGCGGTGGGCCCCTAGGCCGCGCCGGCCTATGGTGGCGGCGCCTCGGCCAGCCTCCGACTTCCCCCTTTCGACTACTTAAGGGTTTCGACCTAAAAACGCACGGGGTTAGACGAAATTGCCAGAAGACATCCAGAACTCCGCCGCCATCGCGAAACTCCGTCTCGGGACCAGAAACTCCGTTCTGGCACTCCGCCGGGACGGGGAATTGGAGGAGATCATCGCCATCACCACCACCGACGCGTCTCCATCAACCAGCCATGCTTCCCCCATCCATGTGTGAGTAATTCCCCCGCTGTAGGCTGAAGGGGATGGTAGGGATTGGATGAGATTGATCATGTAATAGTCATAAGATTGTTAGGGCATAGTGTCTAGTATCCGATGTTGGTACTTTTATGATATTGTTGCAACTTGTTATGCTTAATGCTTGTCACTAGGGCCCGAGTGCCATGATCTCAGATCTGAACATGTTATTGTTTCATGATGATATTCATTGTTTTATAATCATACCTGCAAGTTGTATACACATGTTGCTGTCCGGAACCTGAGGCCCCAAAGTGACAGAAATTGGGACAACCGGAGGGGAAGGCGGTGATATGAGGATCACATGTGTTCACGGAGCGTTAATGCTTTGCTCCGGTGCTCTATTAAAAGGAGTACCTTAATTACCAGTAGATTCCCTAGAGGCCCGGCTGCCACCGGCTGGTAGGACAGAAGATGTTGTGCAAGTTTCTCATTGCGAGCACGTACGACTATATATGGAATACATGCCTATGGTTGTTTAGTACTTGGATACCGTTTTATTATTATCTGCAAATGCCCTGCCTTGATTGTTACATGAGTTCTCTTATCCATGCAGCACCCGTTCATCCATCCTTGTGCCGACAGTATTTTAATCCTGTTGTTTACTATAATCACTACTGCTGTCTTTGTTACACTGCTGCTGATATTTCACTACTGCTACTGCTATAAAACTGTTGCTACTGATAAACTCTTGCGAGCAAGTCTGTTTCCAGGTGCAGCTGAATTGACAACTCCGTTGTTAAGGCTTACAAATATTTTTTGGCTCCCCTTGTGTCGAATCAATAAATTGGGTTTTACTTCCCTCGAAGACTGTTGCAATCCCCTATACTTGTGGGTCGTCAAGACTATTTTCTGGCGCCGTTGCCGGGGAGCATAGCTTTATTTGCAAGTTCACCTGGATTGATATTGTTCACTGCAAATTCTCCATCATGGGTGAACCTCGCGATACTAAAGTCGCCATATTACCATCCACTACAAGAAAAGGTACAACTCTGAGTACCTCTGCTGCTCTTGATTCACCATCTGTGATAAGTCAACTTGTTTCACCACCACAAGCTTCACGTGTTGGTACTTCTGTTGAAACTGAAAATTCCTCTGATAATTTTGATGATGCTTCTACTGTGCTTCATGATAATGGTTCATTAGGTCCTTTTCTAGATGCTACAATTGCTAGGTCTAGACAAATTGAAAATGCTGAAATTCCTAATGAAAATACTGTTACACCTGTTAATTCAATTCACCTGAGTCTGTTGAACACTCTAGTGATGATCTTGATGAAGATTATGTGGACTTGATGATGATTTTATTGATAAATGCAATGCTACTACTGATGCAAGTAATATTAAAAAGCTTCTTGCACAACGCGCTATTAGATATAAACTGTCTCCTGATCCTAAATTTGCCACATCTCCTATAAACATTAAGGATAAGGATTATGATTTTTCTCTTGATTTTTCTCATATATCTATTGTTGAGAAAAGACCTTTTTGTGGTACTGAAAAAGAAAGCGCTGTAGAGCACATGAATGAGTTTTCTACTTTGAGTAGCTTGTTTTCTGATGATATTAAGATGCGTACTTATTTTGTTGCTAAAATTTTTCCTTTCTCATTAAAGGATGATGCTAAAATTTGGTATAATAGTTTGCCTCCTGATTCTATTGATAGTCCAAGTGCTTTGCTTGATGTTTTCTTTCGGAAACACTTTCCTGCTAGTGCTCAACATATTGCTTTGCAGAAAATTTATAGTTTTGACCAGGAAGATGGAGAGAAATTGTCTGAAGCTTGGGCAAGATTTTTCTCTCTTATCAGAGCTCGGCCTGGACATGATTTGGAAAAGCATGACCTACGTGATATATTTTATAGTGGACTAACCATTGAGTCTTGGGCATACCTGGATAGTTGTGCTTGTTGTGTTTTCAGGAAAAGAACTCCAGACGAAGCGGAAGAATTATTGGCTAAAATAGGCCAGAATCATGATGATTGGACTACACCTGAACCAACCCCAACGCCAATATTCAAGAAGAGTGATATGATTAATTTAAATGATGAAGATATGAGGGAAGCCAAGAAATCTGAAGATGTGAAGAATTTACCTCCCATAGAAGATTTATGTAAGATAACTCCCCCTTCATCCATGATTGAGGTACATTCTCTTCAACGCTTTAGTAGGGAAGATATTCCGTACTCAAAACCTCCTGATCAATGTTTAGATGAGTTTGATAATTATATTGTTAAGCAAGATAATTTTAATATGAGAGTAGAGAATCATTTAATGGAAAATTCTCGAGCTATTAGTGAATTGCATGATATTGTGGAGAGAACCTCCAATGATGTTAAGATGCTTGTTAAACATTTTCATATGGTTCAAACTCAAATTGATCAACTCACTAAAGTGCAAAATGACTTGTTGAAAAATAGTTCTAAAGAAAAACATGCTTATGAAGTAACAACTAGAGGTGGTGTTTCCACTCAGGATCCTCTATATCCTGAGGGGCATCCCAAAAGAGTTGAACAAGATTCTCAACGAACTAATGAAATTAGTGCTCCTTCTAAGAAAAAGAAGAAGAAACATAAAACTGTTGTAGAATCCTCTGAGCCCGTTAATGATCCTAATAGTATTTCTATTTCTGATGCTGAAACTGAAAGTGGTAATGAACATGATAAAGATAATGATAAGAATGATGCTTCTGATAAAGAAGAAGTTGAAGATGAACCTGAAAAGCATGCTAAAAATAAATATTACACTAAAGAAGATTTTATTGCTAAGAAACATGGTAATGAAAGAGAACCTTGGTTTCAAAAGAAAATGCCTTTTCCTGTTAAGAAACTAAAATCAAAGGAAGAAGAACACTATAACAAATTTTGTGATTGGATGAAACCTTTGTTCTTGCAAATCCCTTTGACTGATGCTATTAAATTGCCTCCTTATTCAAAGTATATGAAAGATATTGTCTCTAACAAAAGAAAAATTCCTAATGAGGAGATTTCCACTATGCTTGCTAATTACTCTTTCAATGGCAAAGTTCCAAAGAAGCTGGGCGACCCAGGTATACCTACTATTCCTTATTCTATCAAGAATAATTATGTTAGAACTGCTCTATGTGATTTGGGAGCAGGAGTTAGTGTTATGCCTTTTTCTCTTTACAAGAGACTTGATTTAGATAAGTTGATACCAACTGATATATCTTTGCAAATGACTGATAAATTTACTGCTGTTCCTGTTGATGTATGTGAGGATGTTCCTGTTCAAGTTACTCAAAATTGCTTAATATTAACTGATTTTGTTGTGTTGGAAATACCTGAAGATGATAACATGTCTATTATTCTTGGAAGACCTTTTCTTAACACTGCAGGGGCTGTTATTGATTGCAATAAAGGAAAAGTCACTTTCAATGTTGATGACAAGGAACATACTGTTTATTTTCCCAAGAGGATTGATAAAGTATATGGAGTTAATACAATTTCTAATTTGAGATCTATCAAAGTGGGAGATATTGATTGTCCAATATATGAGCCTAAAGAAGAATATCAAACTCTTGTGATTGGATCCATAGCAATACAATATAAGGTAACATGATTGATTTGAGGTTTATTTCTTCTTATGACATGTAAAAATTATTTGGTGGCAAGACTTGATCAACCTTGTTAACAAGTATATTTTATATGCATAGAAGAGCTAAACAACATTTCTTTCTTCCTCCACTTGCTTTACTTGCTGTAGTATTATTTGTTTTGCAAGATGCTTTAGTTGTTTAGGAGTTTGAAAATCTTTTTTCTGTCCTGAAATAGTAATTTTAACACCCAAAAATGTGCGTTTTTCGAAATTCTCAAAAATTTACAAAAATTATACCGTTGGTCTTATTTTTCGAAGAGCAACCTGGGAGTGCCTGGGGCTGACCAGTGGGGCACCCTAGGGCTGCCCCCCATGAGCCGGCGCGGCCAAGGAGGGGGGCGCGCCACCCTGTGGTGTGGGCCCCTCCTTGCCCCACTAAGTCATCTCTTCCTCCCATTCTACTCTCTCTCCCGAAAAAACTCGTACCAACTTTCTCTCACTCGCGTTTTTGCTCAAGAGCTCAGGATTCTTCGATCTCTTTGCTCAGCCCAGATTACTGTCGAAATTTGGCACATTTGCTCTCCGGTATGTGACTCCTCCGATTATCCAAATAGAATTTTGTTTGGTTGAGTATATCTTGAGTATTTTGCTGCTGTAGGTAACATGTTAAGTGAGCTTGCATGCTTGTTCTAAGTTGTAAAAATTAGTTTTGATGCATGTTTAGTACTCTACCAAGTTCCTATAGTAGTTTCGCTCATTTATATGTCTCCAAATCAACTTTTATAATGTTTGTTGAAAAATTTCAGAAAAAGAAGATGCATAACCATACCTTTGGAGAAGTGTTCGAAAGAGAGACGACAAGCACGGGGAGGCCCTCAAGGGCAGCCACTCGAATTAGACGATCCTATAATGAGGATGTCATCGCACCGAGCTTCGAAGTTGAAGAGGATAATGGAGTTCCTAATGCTTCATCCTTTCCATGCTATGAATTTTTGCGTAATGCAGGGCTGCTTGATGACTTCTTGTTCCTCATCAATAATGTTGGCTTATCTACCTATATGGAAGATGAGAGGAGTCAATACTACATGCTAACTAAAATCTTTGTTGAAAGCTTTAAGATCAACAACACACACTTCGCACCAACGGTTACATTTAGGATTTATGATAGGCCTATTACTATGAAGTTGAAGGATTTTTGTGTTGCATTGGATATTACTCCTGTAGGTACAGCGAAGAAGATCGAGAAAAGCCCCAAAGCTTTGACGGAGCTCTATCGAGAAGTTACCAATGATGATGGCCGCACCATTCAGCGCGGCAAGATAAGAAACATTCAACTCCCTCCCATTAGATATTTCGCTTACTATCTTGCTACTAGCATTCTTGGTAGGGAGAACACTAGCAACATTTCTAGTTATCATCTTGCTTTTCTAGTTGCTGCACTTACTGGAAATACACCTTATCATCTAGGTGCTCTTGTTGCTCGTCGTCTATCCAATAAGGGGCCTATTTTTGGAGGAATTGTTGCCTCACGTATTATGGCATATCTAGATCTTCCTCTTGATCCTACTGATGAGAAATTAACTCCTATAAGGATTGATATTGCTGCTATGAAGAGTCACCAATTTGTCACAACTGACTCTAGTTTAGAAAATATTGTCTATAAAATGTTGTTTATTGACGGGTATGAGAGGGAAATCCCTTTGCCGCAGGCCGATTTGTTCGGTGTTCACGGGAAACCGTGGTCGCGCTCTAAGGAGGAGGTGGATGAGTAGGCGAGGATACATGGTTTTCACCGGCAGCATGACTCCGAGGATGCCGAGCCCTCCTACGGGTACACCGTCACGTATCTGTTGCGTCTTCCAGGCACATACCCGAACGAGGATCCTTCTTCGTCATACTACGGAGGTGCCACTTCATGGGCACCATGGGATTGATCTCCACTTAGGCCAAAAGCCTAAGCTTGGGAGAGGTATACCGACATCACTCATTCATTGCATATTACAATTGCCGGATACTTGTACATACTTGTTTCGCTTCTTATGGTTGCCTCTAATATGAGGAAGATGATATTTGGGGAAGTGCTGTCTAAAAACAGATTCTGGACTGATACTGAAAAAATTCCTGTGCGTAGCCAGAATGTTATTTTGAGCTGCAAATTTTTGTGCATGTTCCCCAGGTTATTATCTAACTTTCATTAGCTGAGCACTTTTCGAGTTGAGCAGCGGAAGATTTTCGTAAAAGTTGATTACTTGTCTCTGTTTGTCAAGTTTTGGCAGATTTCTGCCACTTTGCTTTTCTGTGATTCTTTTAGTTTTCATTCTCTTGTTTTTGCTTTGTTTCTTTTCTAAAACACAAAAAGACCAAAAATATTTCTGTTGTTTCTCTTCATTATTTGTTTGTTTTGTTTGTTGTTCCTATTTTGCTTTATTTGCTATCGTTGGTTTGCTATGAGAAAATCCAAAAAGATTTTGCTTTGTTTGCTTGTTCCCATTTGTTCTTGTTTCCAATTCGAAAACACCAAAAATATTTGTTGTTCTTCTTTGGTTTTGTAAAGTTCATTATGGAGTTCAGCGGTCTCCGGTGGCTAGAGCTTGGTTTTCATTCCATATTATTCAAGCTACACAAGTGAAAGGCAATAATGACGATCTACGACAACTCGACTGTGGTGAGAGGCTGGTATGAACTCTATTTGTTTTCATTTTTTTTACATATACTCATCCATGTGAGCATGCTTAGTTGGTTCATGTGAGGTATATGTCATTTAAGAAAGTCTAGTAGTTCATGATCTCTCATGTTTAGCTCCAATTTATTAATATGAGTAGCATGTCATAAATATTTGCTTGCGTTGTTTTATTCATAGATAGGTATGACATTGTAGTATCCTCCTCTGAATAATTCACTTGAATCGACTTGGCACATGCTCACGCATGCATATGACTGAACAAAAGTCAATTAAGCCTCGATGATTTACTTTGCCTCAGAGTTCTTGTATCACTTTTATGCCTCTGTTAATTTATTTTGTCGCAAGCATGATTATGACAGTTATTGCTCTCTTGATTGTCGCTTCCCAGTCTATTGCTAGCCTTCACTTGTACTGAGCGGGAACGCTGCTCGTGCTTCCAAACTCCTGAAAACCAAGTTATTCCAAAGTGTCCACCATAAATACCTATGCATGGCATTTCAAACCATTCCAAGTAAATTCTCATGTGCTACCTTTAAACCTTCAAAGTACTTCTCAATTTGTGTTAATGTTTTATAGCTCATGAGGAAGTATGTGGTGTTTTATCTTTCAACCTTGTCATTTACTCCTGACGGACTTTCATCAATGGACTAGTGGCACATCCGCTTATCCAATAATTTTGCAAAAAGAGCTGGCAACGGGGTTCCCAGCCCCAATTAATTAACTTTCATCAATAATTCTCTTCACATGTTTTGCCCTGATTTATCAGTAAGCAACTTAATTTGCAAATAGACACTCCTCTATGGTATGTGAATGTTGGAAGGCACCCGAGGATTCAGTTAGCCATGGATTGTGTAAGCAAAGGTTGGGGGGAGTGTCATCCATAATAAAACTAAAGTACGTGTGTAAACAAAAGAGAAGAGGGATGATTTACCTTGCTGGTAGAGATAACGTCCTTCATGGGAGCCGCTCTTGAAAGTCTGGTTGACGAGGTAGTTAGAGTGCCCACTATCATTCATTGACAACAACAAACACCTCTCAAAACAATTTTACTTCTGTCTTTAGAAAAATGAAAAGCTCTAGCACATGTTAATCCCTGCTTCCCTCTGCGAAGGGTCAATCTTTTACTTTTATGTTGAGTCACCATCCTTTCTTTGAGTACCTTCTTGAGAGCATAACTGTCATTCTTAGTATAATATGCTTGTCCCAAAATATGATTAACTGTGGTATAACTTTGATGCTTTTATCTTTGATAATCTCTACTTCCAGTCTTTCCATGAACTTCGAAGGTGCCCGGGCATTTATGTTTTGTTGTACAAATAAGGGCAAGCGAGATACCACTTTATCATATCCTTTTATGAACATTGCAATCTTGCTGATAGACATGATTCATGATGCTTATTATTAATTTGTTGGTACCTTTTCCATGATTGACATAGCTATTAGATGACTTTATTTGCATGTATCTTATTATGAATTGCCTAAGTACTGGTCCATATCATGAGAATATTTACATCATATGAACAAATGTGTTCGCGAAAGTTCTTTTATCGCACTCAGTTGTTAACTGAATTGCTTGAGGACAAGCAATAAGCTAAGCTTGGGGGGAGTTGATACGTCCAAAACGTATCTACTTTCCCGAACACTTTTGCTATTGTTTTGCCTCTAATTTGTGTATTTTGGATACAACTAACACGGACTAACGCTGTTTTCAGCAGAATTGCCCTGGTGTCTTGTTTTTGTGTAGAAACTCAACTTTCAGGAAAATCCCCGGGATTAATTTCAATGGCCTATTTTCACAGAAGATGGACGGAGCCAGAAGACCAGAAGGAGGGGGGCCACGAGGCACCCACCCCACAAGGCGGAGCGGTGGGCCCCTGGGCTGCGCCGGCCTATGGTGGCGGCGCCTCGGCCAGCCTCCGATGCCCCCCTTTCGACTACTTAAGGGTTTCGACCTAAAAATGCACGGGGGTTAGACGAAATTGCCAGAAGACATCCAGAACTCCGCCGCCATCGCGAAACTCCGTCTCGGGACCAGAAACTCCGTTCTGGCACTCCGCCGGGACGGGGAATTGGAGGAGATCATCGCCATCATCACCACCGACGCCTCTCCATCAACCAGCCATGCTTCCCCCATCCATGTGTGAGTAATTCCCCCGCTGTAGGCTGAAGGGGATGGTAGGGATTGGATGAGATTGATCATTTAATAGTCATAAGATTGTTAGGGCATAGTGTCTAGTATCCGTTGTTGGTACTTTTATGATATTGTTGCAACTTGTTATGCTTAATGCTTGTCACTAGGGCCCGAGTGCCATGATCTCAGATCTGAACATGTTATTGTTTCATGATGATATTCATTGTTTTATGATCATACCTGCAAGTTGTATACACATGTTGCTATCCGGAACCCGAGGCCCCAAAGTGACAGAAATTGGGACAACCGGAGGGGAAGGCGGTGATATGAGGATCACATGTGTTCACGGAGCGTTAATGCTTTGCTCCGGTGCTCTATTAAAAGGAGTACCTTAATTACCAGTAGATTTCCTAGAGGCCCGGCTGCCACCGGCTGGTAGGACAGAAGATGTTGTGCAAGTTTCTCATTGCGAGCACGTACGACTATATATGGAACACATGCCTATGGTTGTTTAGTACTTGGATACCGTTTTATTGTTATCTGCAAATGCCCTGCCTTGATTGTTACATGAGTTCTCTTATCCATGCAGCGCCCGTTCATCCATCCCTGTGCCTACAGTATTTTAATCCTGTTGTTTACTATAATCACTAATGCTGTCTTTGTTACACTCGCTGCTGATATTTCACTACGCTACTCGCTATAAAACTGTTGCTACGATAAACGCTTGCGAGCAAGTCTGTTTCCGAGTGCAGCTGAATTGACAACTCCGCTGTTAAGGCTTACAAATATTCTTTGGCTCCCCTTGTGTCGAATCAATAAA
This sequence comes from Lolium rigidum, assembly GCF_022539505.1. Lineage (NCBI taxonomy): Eukaryota > Viridiplantae > Streptophyta > Magnoliopsida > Poales > Poaceae > Lolium > Lolium rigidum. Next base: position 346,022,866 of record NC_061514.1, on the reverse strand, counting down.
TTGGGTTTTACTTCCCTCGAAGACTGTTGCGATCCCCAATACTTGTGGGTCATCATTGGGCCGCACTACACTCCTTCACCAACAACCTTCACGTGGCCTTCATCTCCTACTGGTTCGATAACCTTGGTTTCTTACTGAGAGAAAACTTGCTGTTGTACGCATCACACCTTCCTCTTGGGGTTCCCAATGGACGTGTGCTTCACGCGCCATCACCCTCCATCAAAGAAACCTCCGCCGACCTCGAAGTCGTAAAGGCTGAGCGTGATTCCCTTCAGAAGTTCCTCAAGGAGTCCGCAGAGACGAAAACCAAAGCAAAGAGGGAACTCGAGGAGAAACACGCTCAGGAAGTTTCTGATTTGGTCGAGAAGCTCAAGAAGAGTAACCAGCGAATCAAGACTTTAGCGGCTAAGAATAAATCTTACGAGACGGAGGCGGAGAGCATCGACAAGATAATCTTCCGTAAGGACTTCTTGCTGTACTCTGGCTTTTTCGTATTTGTTCTACCCCTGTCGCGGAAAAGACTAATCATACTTGTTCCACAGCATCTCTCGGATTCGAGTGGACCAAAGAGTCTACCCTTAGCAGGACGGAGGCTTATGAAGATGCGCGGAATTCTATTGACGATATCTTCGAAGCCTGCCGCGGAATCGCCAAGTCTTTAAATCTGAAGAGAGCCGGAACCGCGCTAATCGATAGGATGACCAAACTTATGCGGATGGTGCCGGAACTCATCAAGGACTAGCAAGCGTCTTCCGCCCGCGGGGTCGCCTCTCTCACCTTGGCAACGTGCAAAGCACATTTCCCTGCCATGGACTTCGCAGACGTCGCGCGCGGAGTTCCAAAGGGCACCAACATCAAGCTCGCCCTCGCGGAAACTCAAAGGTACGACCGGTTGTTAGCCGAACGAGTTAATCACTCGTTCTGGTATAACAAATGCGATCTTCCCGAGGGGTTTTCTGACACGGAAGAAGACGAGGAAGATGAGGAAGCTGAGGAAGGCTCCGGATCCAGCGCGAACCATGCGAGCGAAGATGATGGTGATGATTCTGGAGATGGCTCCGCGTACGTGGCTTCTGAGGAAGATGAAGACCCTGCCTCCGAGTAGATCTTGTCATGAAACAATGAAATGCATCATTTTGACCCCGGAGTGGGTTTGTAATAAGACTTAAGTATTTATAAGTAGCTAGGGACGAAACGATTGCATGTGGGCGGAAAAATTTATCCTGCGATCCTTTATATATTACGAATGCATGTTTCGTTTATTTGAAAAGCAAGTGCTAGTTTCTAAGTTTTCCGGCTTGCCCACTTGACGTTCCACGAGCCGGAAGACCTTTAGCCGGAAGCGCTCGCCTGCGGCGACGAAGCCCAATGGCAATCCGTCAATAACCGCGGAAACAAGCCCCCAGTTAAGGTGCCGGAAGTCGTTACTAGGAATCCATGAGTTCGCAACAAATAACTTATCCACCAGAAAACTTAAGCTTACGTCGTAAGGGGCGATTTTGAAAATCGCAACTTTCATACACGCCTAGGCGGAAACATCCAGCTCTGCGGGTTTAGTCGGAAAACATACAAGATCCAAAAATGAAAAACTAAAGGAGGTAAAAGACTCTAAGAGTGAACCATATGATTTATTTCATTTATCATGTATCATAGATATTACAAGGTAGGGATGTAATGCGGAATTTGCTAAGTGTGGAAAGGACGTAGCTGTGCTATATTCCAGGGACGATCTGTTTCATCGTATATGTCATCCGGATCCTCTCGCTTGCATTTCCGGTACCAGTTAGCAGGTCTATCCTTTAACTCCCGGAAATTTACAAGGTAGTACGATCTGTTGTGAAGCACTTTGCTGATGATGAAAGGTCCTTCCCATGGAGATTGCAACTTATGGTCTTTAACCTGGCAAAGGTGGAGAACCAAATCTCCTGTCATAAACGAGCGGTTCCGAACTTGACGATTGTGGTAGCGTCGGAGTTTCTGCTGGTAAATGGCGGAGCTAGCGTTGATCGGCTAAATTCCGAGCTTCTTCGATCAGGTCCACAGATAGCTGTCGAGCCTCATCAGCGGTTTCTTCATTGTGGGCGGAGACTCGCGGTGAATCGTGGATGATGTCGGAGGGGAGCACAACTTCGGATCCGTATACCAGGAAGAACGGAGTAAATCCGGTTGACCTGTTAGGGGTAGTTCGTAAACTCCACAGAACAGAGTCTAATTCATCAGCCCAAGCTCCGGCTGCGCGTCGCAGTGGTTCTTCAAGGCGCGGTTTAATCCCGGATAGTATGATACCGTTGGCTCTTTCGACCTGACCATTGGATTGTGGATGAGCCACACATGCAAGGTCAAGCCGGATCCCTACGTCATTACAGTAATCCTTCAATTCTCCTTGTGCGAAGTTCGTGCCATTGTCTGTGATTATGCTGTGTGGGATGCTGAATCTCGTTACGAGGCTGCAAACAAATTTTAGTGCTGTAGCACCGTCGGCTTTTCTCACTGGCTTTGCCTCGATCCACTTACTGAACTTGTCAACATCGACCAAGAGGTACTCAAAACCGCCAAGAGATGATTTTTTTCAATTTTCCGACCATATCTAGCCCCAGATCGCGAACGGCCAAGTGATGGGTATGGTCTTCAGCTCCTGAGCCAGAGCATTTGGTTGGGTAGCGTAGTACTGACAACCTCGGCAAGTTTTTACCAGTTTATCAGCATCTTCCTTGGTTGTTAACCAGTAGAAACCTAGCCAGAAAGCTTTGGCAACGAGTGATCTGGGAGTGGCGTGATGCCCACAATCCCCTGCGTGGATCTCTCTGAGGATTCAATGCCATCTTGATTTGAGACGCATTTGAGAAACACCCCACTTGCACTTCTTTTGTAGAGCTGTCCGTCGACGATTGTGTAGGATCTTGCTCGTCTGATGATCTGTCGTGCGAGGACCTCGTCCTCTGATACGTCTCCGACGTATCGATAATTTCTTATGTTCCATGCCACATTATTGATGATATCTACATGTTTTATGCATACTTTATGTCATATTTATGCGTTTTCCGGAACTAACCTATTGACGAGATGCCGAAGGGCCAGTTCTTGTTTTCTCGCTGTTTTTGGTTTCGGAAATCCTAGTAAGGAAATATTCTCGGAATCGGACGAAATCAACGCCCAGCATCTTAGGATTGCATGAAGCTTCCAGAACACCCGAGAGCCGCCGGAGGGGGCCACGGAGCCCACCAAACGAGTAGGCCGGCGCGGCCAGGGGGGCCGCGCCCCCTGTTGTGTCGTCGCCTCGTTGACCTTCTGACGCCGCCTCTTCGCCTATATAAAGGTCCCTGACCTAAAACACGATACGGAAAAGCCACGGTACGAGAAACCTTCCAGAGCCGCCGCCATCGTGAAGCCAAGATCTGGGGGACAGGAGTCTCTGTTCCGGCACGCCGCCGGGACGGGGAAGTGCCCCCGGAAGGCTTCTCCATCGACACCACCGCCATCTTCATCAACGCTGCTTGTCTCCCATGAGGAGGGAGTAGTTCTCCATCGAGGCTCGGGGCTGTACCGGTAGCTATGTGGTTCATCTCTCTCCTATGTACTTCAATACAATAATCTCATGAGCTGCCTTACATGATTGAGATTCATATGATGATGCTTGTAATCTAGATGTCATTATGCTAGTCAAGTGGATTTTACTTATGTGATCTCCGGAGACTCCTTGTCCCACGTGTGTAAAGGTGACGAGTGTGTGCACCGTGTGGGTCTCTTAGGCTATATTTCACAGAATACTTATTCGCTGTTATGAATGGCATAGTGAAGTGCTTATTTATATCTCTTTATGATTGCAATGTGTTTTGTATCACAATTTATCTGTGTGCTACTCTAGTGATGTTATTAAAGTAGTTTATTCCTCCTGCACGGTGTAATGGTGACACTGTGTGCATCGTGTAGTACTTGGCGTAGGCTATGATTGTGATCTCTTGTAGATTATGAAGTTAACTATTGCTATGATAGTATTGATGTGATCTATTCCTCCTTTCGTAGTGTGAAGGTGACAGTGTGCATGCTATGTTAGTACTTGTTTGGTTATGTTGATCTGTTATACACTCTAAGGTTATTTAAATATGAACATTGAATATTGTGGAGCTTGTTAACTCCGGCATTGAGGGTTCGTGTAATCCTACACAGTTAGTGGTGTTCATCATCCAACAAGAGGGTGTAGAGTCTAGCATCTATTTATTTATTCTGTTATGTGATCAATGTTGAGAGTGTCCACTAGTGAAAGTATGATCCCTAGGCCTTGTTCCTAAATACTTCTATCGCTGCTTGTTTACTGTTTTACTGCATTTATACTGCCTGCAATATTACCACCATCAACCACACGCCTGTCCTGGACAGCAAAGCATTTTTCTGGTGCCGTTGCTACTGCTCATACTTATTCATACCACCTGTATTTCACTATCTCTTCGCCGAACTAGTGCACCTATTAGGTGTGTTGGGGACACAAGAGACTTCTTGCTTTGTGGTTGCGGGGTTGCATGAGAGGGATATCTTTGACCTCTTCCTCCCCGAGTTCGATAAACCTTGGGTGATCCACTTAAGGGAAACTTGCTCGCTGTTCTACAAACCTCTCGCTCTTGGAGGCCCAACACTGTCTACAAGAATAGAAGCACCCGTAGACATCAAGCACTTTTCTGGCGCCGTTGCCGGGGAGGAAAGGTAAAAGGCATTCATACTTCGGTCCCAGGTAACTAAGTACTTTTCTGTTGCCATTGTGTGAGTGCTCGAAGCTATTTCCTTTAGATCCTGCAATTGCATCTTTTTGTCTCTTGTTTTACACTAGTAAGGCTTAATGGAAGACAACAACAAAATAAGAGATCTTTATGAACTTTATCTTGAATTAGGACATGATGTGTTTGAAGAGAAAATTAAAAAACCCATGGAACTTATGCATGCTAATGGGAATGTTATTAGTAGAATGCTTTGAACACCATTGTTGCTAATGCTATGGAAGAATTTAAGCTTGGGGAGGTCGGTTTTGATGAAAATGATCTCTTTAGTCCTCCGGGTATTGAGGAGAAAGTTTATGTTGATTATGATATGCCTCCCATATATGATGATTATAATGATAGTGGTCTTTTGGTGCCGCCTACTATGGAGAGTAAATTTGATTATGATTATACTATGCCTCCTACGCTTGATGAGAATAATAATGATAGCTACTTTGTTGAATTTGCTCCCACTACAACTAATAAAATTGATTATGGTTATGTGGAGAGTAATGATACTTTTATGCATGTGAATAAGAATGCTTTATGTGATACTTATATTGTTGAGTTTGTTCATGATGCCTCTGAAAGTTATTATGAGAGAGGAAAATATGGTTGTAGAAATTTTCATGTTACTAAAACACCTCTCTATATGCTGAAATTTTTGAAGTTACATTGGTTTTATCTTCCTATGCTTGTTACTTTGCTCTTCATGAACTTGTTTATTTACAAGATTCCTATGCATAGGAAGCATGTTAGGCTTAAATTTGTTTTGAATTTGCTTCTTGATGCTCTCTTTTGCTTCAATTCTTATTTCTTATGTGAGCATCATTAAAACTGCTGAGCCCATCTTAATGGCTATAAAGAAAGAACTTCTTGGGAGATAACCCATGTGTTTATTTTACTACAGTACTTTTGTTTTATATTTGAGTCTTGGAAGTTGTTACTACTGTAGCAACCTCTCCTTATCTTATTTTATTGCATTGTAGTGCCAAGTAAAGTCTTTGATAGTAGAGTTGATACTAGATTTGGATTACTCGCGCGAAACAGATTTACGTCTATCACGAATTTGGGCAGGACTCTCTGTAGGTAACTCAGAAAAATCTGCCAATTTACGTGCGTGATCCTCAGATATGTACGCAACTTTCATTCAATTTGGGCATTTTCATCTGAGCAAGTCTGGTGCTACTTTAAAATTCGTCTTTACGGACTGTTCTGTTTTGACAGATTCTGCCTTTTATTTCGCATTGCCTCTTTTGCTGTGTTGGATGGATTTCTTTGTTCCATTGACTTCCAGTAGTTTTGTGCAATGTCCAGAAGTGTTAAGAATGATTGTGTCACCTCTGAACATGTGAAATTTTTGATTATGCACTAACCCTCTAATGAGTTTGTTTCGAGTTTGGTGTGGAGGAAGTTTTCAAGGGTCAAGAGAGGAGGATGATATACTATGATCAAGAAGAGTGAAAAGTCTAAGCTTGGGGATGCCCCCGTGGTTCACCCCTGCATATTTTAAGAAGACTCAAGCATCTAACCTTGGGGATGCCCAAGGCATCCCCTTCTTCATCAACAACTTATCAGGTTCCTTCTCTTGAAACTATATTTTTATTCGGTCACATCTTATGTACTTTACTTGGAGCGTCTGTGTGCTTTTGTTTGTGTTTTTGTTTGAATAAATGCTTGTGTGGGAGAGAGACACGCTCCGCTGGTTCGTATGAACACATGTGTTCTTAGCTTTTAATGTTCATGGCGAAGGTTGAAACGCTTCGTTCATTGTTATATGGTTGGAAACGGAAAATGCTACATGTAGTAATTGGTCAAATGTCTTGGATAATGTGATACTTGGCAATTGTTGTGCTCATGTTTAAGCTCTTGCATCATATACTTTGCACCTATTAATGAAGAAATACATAGAGCTTGCTAAAATTTGGTTTGCATAATTGGTCTCTCTAAGGTCTAGATAATTTCTAGTAAAGAGTTTGAACAACAAGGAAGACGGTGTAGAGTCTTATAATGTTTACAATATGTCTTTTATGTGAGTTTTGCTGCACCGGTTCATCCTTGTGTTTGTTTCAAATAACCTTGCTAGCCTAAGCCTTGTATCGAGAGGGAATACTTCTCATGCATCCAAAATCCTTGAGCCAACCACTATGCCATTTGTGTCCACCATACCTACCTACTACATGGTATTTCTCCGCCATTCCAAAGTAAATTGCTTGAGTGCTACCTTTAAATAATTCAAAATTTATCACCTCTGATTTGTGTCAATGTTGTATAGCTCATGAGGAAGTATGTGGTGTTTATCTTTCATTCTTGTTGGGCAACTTTCACCAATGGACTAGTGGCTTCATCCGCTTATCCAATAATTTTGAAAAAAGAGCTGGCGCGGGGTTCCCGACCCCCAATTAATCAACCTTCATTAATAATTCTCTTCACATGTTTTGCTCGATTCATCGGTAAGCAACTTAATTTTGCAAATAGACACTCCTTCATGGTATGTGAATGTTGGAAGGCACCCGAGGATTCGGTTAGCCATGGCTTGTGTAAGCAAAAGGTTGGGAGGAGTGTCATCCATAAATAAAACAAAAATACATGTGTAAACAAAAGAGAAGAGGGATGATCTACCTTGCTGGTAGAGATAACGTCCTTCATGGGAGCCGCTCTTTGAAGGTTTGTCTGGCAAAGGGGTTAGAGTGCCCACTACCATTCGTTGACAACAACAAACACCTCTCAAAATTTTACTTTTATGCTCTCTTTATGTTTTCAAAACCAAAGCTCTAGCACAAATATAGCAATCAATGCTTCCCTCTGCGAAGGGCCTTTCTTTTACTTTTATGTTGAGTCAGTTCACCTATTTCTCTCCATCTCAAGAAGCAAACACTTGCGTGAACTGTGTATTGATTCCTACATACTTGCATATTGCATTTGTTATATTACTCTATGTTGACAATTATCCATGAGATATACATGTTATAAGTTGAAAGCAACCGCTGAAACTTAATCTTCCTTTATGTTGCTTCAATACCTTTTACTTTGAATTATTGCTTTATGAGTTAACTCTTATGCAAGACTTATTGATGCTTGTCTTGAAAGTACTATTCATGAAAAGTCTTTGCTTTATGATTCATTTGTTTACTCATGTCATTACCATTGTTTTGATCGCTGCATTCATTACATATGCTTACAATAGTATGATCAAGGTTATGATGGCATGTCACTCCAGAAATTATCTTTGTTATCGTTTACTCGCTCGGGACGAGCGAAACTAAGCTTGGGGATGCTGATACGTCTCCGACGTATCGATAATTTCTTATGTTCCATGCCACATTATTGATGATATCTACATGTTTTATGCATACTTTATGTCATATTTATGCGTTTTCCGGAACTAACCTATTGACGAGATGCCGAAGGGCCAGTTCTTGTTTTCTAGCTGTTTTTGGTTTCGGAAATCCTAGTAAGGAAATATTCTCGGAATCGGACGAAATCAACGCCCAGCATCTTAGGATTGCATGAAGCTTCCGGAACACCCGAGAGCCGCCGGAGGGGGTCACCAGGCCCACCAAACAGTAGGCCGGCGCGGCCAAGGGGGGCCCGCGCCCCCTGTTGTGTCGTCGCCTCGTTGACCTTCTGACGCCGCCTCTTCGCCTATATAAAGGTCCCTGACCTAAAACACGATACGGAAAAGCCACGGTACGAGAAACCTTCCAGAGCCGCCGCCATCGCGAAGCCAAGATCCGGGGGACAGGAGTCTCCGTTCCGGCACGCCGCCGGGACGGGGAAGTGCCCCGGAAGGCTTCTCCATCGACACCACCGCCATCTTCATCAACGCTGCTTGTCTCCCATGAGGAGGGAGTACTTCTCCATCGAGGCTCGGGGCTGTACCGGTAGCTATGTGGTTCATCTCTCTCCTATGTACTTCAATACAATAATCTCATGAGCTGCCTTACATGATTGAGATTCATATGATGATGCTTGTAATCTAGATGTCATTATGCTACTCAAGTGGATTTTACTTATGTGATCTCCGGAGACTCCTTGTCCCACGTGTGTAAAGGTGACGAGTGTGTGCACCATGTGGGTCTCTTAGGCTATATTTCACGGAATACTTATTCGTCTGTTATGAATGGCATAGTGAAGTGCTTATTTATATCTCTTTATGATTGCAATGTGTTTTGTATCACAATTTATCTGTGTGCTACTCTAGTGATGTTATTAAAGTAGTTTATTCCTCCTGCACGGTGTAATGGTGACAGTGTGTGCATCGTGTAGTACTTGGCGTAGGCTATGATTGTGATCTCTTGTAGATTATGAAGTTAACTATTTCTATGATAGTATTGATGTGATCTATTCCTCCTTTCGTAGTGTGAAGGTGATAGTGTACATGCTATGTTAGTACTTGGTTTGGTTATGTTGATCTGTTATGCACTCTAAGGTTATTTAAATATGAACATTGAATATTGTGGAGCTTGTTAACTCCGGCATTGAGGGTTCGTGTAATCCTACACAGTTAGTGGTGTTCATCATCCAACAAGAGGGTGTAGAGTCTAGCATCTATTTATTTATTTTGTTATGTGATCAATGTTGAGAGTGTCCACTAGTGAAAGTATGATCCCTAGGCCTTGTTCCTAAATATCTGCTATCGCTGCTTGTTTACTTGTTTTACTTGCATTTATCTTGCCTGCAATATTACCACCATCAACCACACGCCAGTCTTGGACAGCAAAGCACTTTTACGGTGCCATTGCTACTGCTCATACTTATTCATACCACCTGTATTTCACTATCTCTTCGCCGAACTAGTGCACCTATTAGGTGTGTTGGGGACACAAGAGACTTCTTGCTTTGTGGTTGCGGGGTTGCATGAGAGGGATATCTTTGACCTCTTCCTCCCTGAGTTCGATAAACCTTGGGTGATCCACTTAAGGGAAACTTGCTGCTGTTCTACAAACCTCTGCTCTTGGAGGCCCAACACTGTCTACAAGAATAGAAGCACCCGTAGACATCATCCTCCGGCAACTTTTGATCAATAAGGTAGTCCAGGAACGGTTGTGTCCAGGCCGGAATGATAGCCGTCACTTCCTTAGCCGGAGATACTGACATGTCCGGGTTTTCCGGGTTTGCGCCCTTCACCGAGGGTATCCGTAGATGCTCCAGGAAAATACCAGGCGGGATTGGTTTCCTGCTGGATCCGAGCTTGGACAACATATCTGCCGTTGTGTTATCGTCTCTCCTAACGTACTTGACTTCGTATCCGAGGAAGCACTTGGCGATCTCGTCAACTTCGTCTCTGTAAGCCGCCATGACGGAGTTTCTGGCGTTCCAGGTTCCGGCTACTTGTTGTGCCACCAGGTCGGAATCTCCGCAGCATATGATGTGCTTGATCCCAAAGTCCTTAGCGATGCGCAATCCGTGTAGTAGAGCCTCGTATTCCGCCATGTTGTTTGTAGCTTCGAAGTGAATCTGCAGGATGTACTGCAGTTCTTCTCCGGTCGGTGACTTCAGGGTAACTCCAGCCCCCGATCCTTGGTGTTGCTTGGATCCGTCAAAATGCATGATCCATGGTTCTGGTTCCGGGTCAGGTGCGCCCTCCGGCGTTTCCGTCCAATTGGCAATAAAATCTGCCAAGACTTGGGACTTGATCGCGGTTCTGGCTTGGTAATTTATATCGAAGGCAAATAATTCAATGCCCCATTTTGCTATGCGCCCTGTCGCGTCAGAATTGTGAATGATGGTTGACAAGGGAGCCTTGCTCACCACTGTCATGGGGTGCTCCTGGAAGTAGTGCCTCAGCTTCCGGCTGCCTAGAAAAACTCCATAGACTAGCTTCTGAAAGTGAGGGTAGCGTTACTTGGATTCTGTTAGGACCTCGCTTATGTAGTAAACTGGCCTCTAGACTCCATGCTCGTAGCCTTCTTCCTTTCGCTCCAGCACGATAACTAAGCTTATGACCTTGTTGGTGGCTGCCAGATAGAGGAATATTGGTTCTGACTCAGCTGGCGCCATCAAAACAGGTGGAGATGTGAGTAGTTCTTTCAACCCCTGAAGTGCTGCGTCTGCTGCGTCATCCCAGACAAATTTGTCTGATTTCTTCAACAACTTGTATAAAGGTAGCGTCATCTCGCCAAGACGGCTAACGAATCGGCTGATTGCGGTGACGCAACCAGTTAATCGTTGCATATCTTTGAGACAAGTTGGCCTTTTAATGCATAGGATTGCCTTGATCTTTTCCGGGTTAACTTCGATCATGAAGCTTGAAACTGAGACAAGAGAACCAAGCTCGAGATGCCTATTTTAACCCATAGAGTTCATTGTCAAGTTTGCATATATACTGAGTAGAATGAGGCTTCTCAAAACCCGGGGTTATTTAATGTAAACCCCCTCTTCCAGAACAACATGTAAAAACGTGTTCTTGACATCTAATTGCCGTAAATTCCATCAGCTGGAAACTGAAACAGCTAAGACAATATGGAAAATAGAAGCTTTAATCATCCATCTAGGCCTCTCATTGGTTTGTTACTTTGTTCGTCTTGAGGCTCTATTTGACTTCGTCTTTCGCTTTGTATTTTATCTTTACTTCAAGATCATTGTTGGGAGCTTTTAGCAGTGGATACGTCCTTTCTTGATAATGGGTAAAAACTTGGGCCTCTATTTCTTTCTCTAACTTCATCTGCTTTGTTATATGCTAATGGAATCAAGTGGGACCTTTAATTTAATTAACCAATTCTACAAAAATAATAAATGGTTGCATGCAGTATTTGATGTAGATGATCTAGGTTATCCTCCTTTCCAAAAAATAATAACAATGTATGTCAAATATCAGGTCACTCTATATGTAGTTTTACTGGAGGATAGATATATGTTTTGTCATTTTTTTCAAAACACGCCTTTGTACAAAGTAGTACGCCAATTTTATTAAATATTTAGTTTTTTTCTTCGAAATGAGGCATCCACAGCCTCTGAATCAATCGATGCACGCGACTTTCTTTATTAAAAGCATTCAGTTATTACAACCAGCGAGAAACATTCAGACATTATTACATCTCATGGATCACTCAAAGTTGATGCAAAAACAAGCCATCTAAAAAGCACTAGCATGAAACGTCTTTGCATCTTCATGTTAGCCTTCGATTAGCACGTCAACCGCACTGACTGTAAAAATTCCGTGCTACCATTTCCAGTCAGTTAATATCCATAGCAAGGCACTCCTTCTCTGGGCGCAGATAGGGCCACATATGGATTCAGTGGGTAGCCAAAGGAATAACCTGCAAAAATGATGGAAAGTTTTTCTTGTTAAAAATGCAATCATTGCGCAAGTTCCATATTGCCCAAAGCAAAGCACACACTTCACCTCTAATGTGGGATTTGCTTGTTTTATCTACCCCGTTTAGCCACTCGCCAAACAAATTAGTTATATTCTCAAAGATGGAGGTATATTGAAAGTCATATAAACTATCTTCCAAATCAACTTCGTAAAGGGACACAATATAAAAAGATGATGTATTGTCTCATCATGATCACAAAAAACAACATTTGGCAGAACCATTCCAATTACATTTAGCCAAATTATCTTTTGTGAGAATCACTTTCTTGTGGAGGAACCACATAAAAATCTTTATTTTTAGTGGAACCTTCAACTTTCAGATGTGTTTCTTGAGAGAAACCGTGTGTCTAGATAGAAGATCATTGTACATGGACTTCACTAAGAAGACAACAGAAGCCATCAAGTTTCATTTGAACCTATCCTCATAACTGTACCACAATAAGTTTGTGTAGGAGACGTGTCCATCTTTCCCATAAAAATATATCATATATGCATATTTACAAAACATTATGCATGACTTTGATTATTTGAGAAAGAAATTAATGCATAATTTTATTTAAATTTTATTATAGAAATTATCAGCCCCATCTATGTATTGGTCCATGCCGATGGACATACCGGGTCCAATATTAGCCATATCTGATGATATAGGTCTATATCAGTTAATATGTGTTAAATTGATATTTCTGAAATGATATGTTATATTAGTATCAGTAGACATGTAATACAGCTATATCGACCAATACATCCATCATACCGGTCTTGATTTAGAAGCTTAAAGTCTAACACGTGGAGTTTCGTATTTTTCTCCAAAAAAGAGGACACCTCGGCTTCTTGCGCATCGGTTGACGTCATCTTGATGAGAATGTTATTTTAGTAAATATTATAGTAGTAAAAAACCACTTATAGAAGCTCAAAGAAAAACCAAAACATATTTCATTATAGTAGTAACACACCTCACCCGAGTTTGAATCTTAAGTTGTCTACTAACTGCATGCTACAAATTCTTACAAATATTCGAGGTGTTTGTGGGCGCTGGAAAGTTGAAAGTAGAAAGACCACCCTTCACACAAGCTTGTAACAGGGAATTCCCTCTGTGCCAAATTATGTCTGGCTTATCACAATAGCAACACTTCTTGTCAGCAATTTAGTTTCCTTTGGGAAGGTTATATTTCATGACGATGACCAGTATGCAAAATTTTAATCTTTAGAGACACTTTAAGTTTCCAAATGAATTTCTACGGAAAGGATGGTTGTCATTAATCAATTCAGCATGTATACACACAAATTTTACCATAAAGGAGACATATGAAAGGAGTTTAATTCCACGGGAACTCATGCGGTTGATGCGTCGGATTCATGGACATTGGATAATAATGAACTAAATGTCAGGATGTCCATTTGTCACCAGCTAGGAAGTGCGGAAACTGCACTGATACGGGATACGATCAAGATACGGCTCGATACATACCTCGTACATATATCGCCAATTTTACAGTAGAAAAATAGCAATACACATGGGGTACCTCAACAATACTTACGTTAAAATACCACAACCTAGTATGCCCGCGTGATTAAAAAAATCAATAAAATATAGTAATATCGCGAAGATGCCATTTACACCTAGCATCTACTGTTAAGCTTCATGCATTAGCCACTTGAACCAAAAGTCCGAACTGATGGAAAGGGCTAGGCAATCTACTTGTACACGTCAACACCCCTTCTCACGTGTGACGGGAAGACGAGAAGATAAGTCAACATGTGTAGAGAGACAAAGAGGCAGCGAAAGGCCGGATACACACGGCAGGAGGCTGCGGGGATTTTTTAGAATAAATTGTGAAAGCCAGGATTTAAACTTGAGACCTGTGGCTCTGATACCATGTTAAGCTTCATGAACTAGCCACTTGAACCAAAAGTCCGAACTGATGGAAAGGGCTAGGCAATCTACTTGTACACGTCAACATCTACAACAACACAATACCCAAATAGAAATACGAATGCACACAACTAAAAAAGAAGAAAAAATAAAAAATAAAAATCCCGCTATAGTTTTCCAGTCCTTGTAGCAGCAAAACAAACACCACCAAGACAACACATGAAGCCCAAGTTCTCCAAAATCAACGCCTCCAAGAAAGAAACAATGCACAAGCGTTATCGTCGCCCGATAAAGGATCTTAAGTTTCACCCTGAAAAAAGTCTCCACTCTTAAAATAGTGCCTTCAACAAAGACATTATGAGGTACAACTAATTAAGACCATACCTTGGATTTTCATCCGAAAATGTAAGTCTTTGAACTTCTCCGGTGGTATCGCCCCCACTTACAGGCCGATGAGACGAATCCCTAATTACCAAGCAATTTTCTCATCACTTCAAAGACTCCAACTACCATTACTAGTCCTCCGATCACGGCTTCCATTCCATTCTACCCCTATGACTTCACCATTTAACACAAAGACATGTCCCATTATGGCAACAGATAGTAGAGCTTAGCGCTGCTCCCTCTTGAAACCAAACGGTCGAAAAAACACGGGTGCCTACGACCAAATTCCATTCAATCTAGCAATCTCCATGCTTAAGGAGTGTAGGATAACGTTGCATAGAAAACAAAAATTTTCCTACCGCGAACACGCAATCCAAGCCAAGATGCAATCTAGAAGACGGTAGCAACGAGGGGGTATCGAGTCTCACCCTTGAAGAGATTCCAAAGCCTACAAGATGAGGCTCTTGTTGCTGCGGTAGACGTTCACTTGCCGCTTGCAAAAGCGCGTAGAAGATCTTGATCACGATCGGTTCCGGCGCCACGAACGGGCAGCACCTCCGTACTCGGTCACACGTTCGGTTGTTGATGAAGACGACGTCCACCTCCCCGTTCCGGCGGGCAGCGGAAGTAGTAGCTCCTCTTGAATCCGACAGCACGACGGCGTGGTGTCGGTGGCGGTGGAGAATCCCGGCGGAGCTTCGCTAAGCGTGCGGGGAAGAAGGAGGAGTGGGGCGGCTAGGGTTTGGGGAGAGGGGGTGGCCGGCCTCCAAGGGGTGCGGCCAAGGTGGTGGCTTTGGTGTGTCCTCCCCTCTCCCCTATGCCCCTCATTATATAGGTGGAACCCAAGTGTTGGTGTCCAAGTCTTCGAATAAGACCCGAAACCAAAACCTTCCATAGGAGGGGGCAATCCTAGCCCAACTAGGACTCCCACCCAAAGGTGGGATTCCCACCTCCCATGTGGGGGTGGCCGGCCCCCTATGGTGGAGTCCACTTGGGACTCCACCCCATCTAGGGCTGGCCGGCCATGGAGGTGGAGTCCCTTGTGGACTCCACCTTCCTTGGTGGTTTCTTCCGGACTTTTCTAGAACCTTCTAGAACCTTCCATAGAACCTTCCGCGACATTTTATTCACATAAAATGACATCCTATATATGAATCTTATTCTCCGGACCATTCCGGAACTCCTCGTGATGTCCGGGATCACATCCGGGACTTTGAACAAATATTCCAACTCCATTCCATATTCAAGAACTACCATTTCAACATCCAACTTTAAGTGTGTCACCCTACGGTTCGAAAACTATGCGGACATGGTTGAGTACTCACTCCGACCAATAACCAATAGCGGGATCTGGAGATCCATAATGGCTCCCACATATTCAACGATGACTTTAGTGATCGAATGAACCATTCACATATATTACCAATTCCCTTTGTCTCGCGATATTTTACTTGTCCGAGGTTTGATCTTCGGTATCACTCTATACCTTGTTCAACCTCGTCTCCCGACAAGTACTCTTTACTCGTACCGTGGTATGTGGTCTCTTATGAACTCATTCATATGCTTGCAAGACATTAGACGACATTCCACCGAGAGGGCCCAGAGTATATCTATCCGTCATCGGGATGGACAAATCCCATCGTTGATCCATATGCCTCAACTCATACTTTCCGGATACTTAATCCCACCTTTATAGCCACCCATTTACGCAAGTGGTGTTTGGTGTAATCAAAGTACCTTTCCGGTATAAGTGATTTACATGATCTCATGGTCATAAGGACTAGGTAACTATGTATCGAAAGCTTATAGCAAATAACTTAATGACGAGATCTTATGCTACGCTTAATTGGGTGTGTCCATTACATCATTCATATAATGATATAACCTTGTTATTAATAACATCCAATGTTCATGATTATGAAACTAATCATCCATTAATCAACAAGCTAGTTTAAGAGGCATACTAGGGACTTCTTGTTGTCTACATATCACACATGTACTAATGTTTCTGTTAATACAATTCTAGCATGATATATAAACATTTATCATAAACATAAAGATATAAATAATAACCACTTTATTATTGCCTCTAGGGCATATCTCCTTCGATCTCCCACTTGCACTAGAGTCAATAATCTAGATTACATTGTAATATACCTAACACCCATGGCATTCTGGTGTTGGTCATGCTTTGCCCTAGGGAGAGCTTTAGTCAACGGATCTGCTACATTCGGATCAGTGTGTACTTTGCAAATCTTTACTTCTCCATCTTCGATGTACTCGCGAATCGAGTGGTAACGCAGCTTGATATGCTTCAGCCTCTTGTGTGACCTCGGCTCTTGTGCATTGGCGATGGCACCCATGTTATCACAGTAAATGATTAATGGGTCCAATGCACTAGGAACCACACCGAGCTCTACAATGAACCTCTTCATCCATACCGCTTCTGATGAAGCCTCTGAAGCCGCTATGTACTCGATTCCGTTGAAGACTTCGCCACCGTGCACTCGCTTCGAGCTTGCCCAGCCTATCTGCAGCACCATTCAATATAAACACGTACCCGGATTGTGACTTAGAGTCATCGGGATCGGTGTTCCAACTTGCATCGGTGTAACTTGTTACAACGAGCTCTTGGTCACCTCCATAACAAAGAAACATATCCTTAGTTCTTTTCAAGTACTTCGGGATATTCTTGACCGCTGTCCGAGTGTTCCATTCCTGGATCACTTTGATATCTCGCTAGTCAAACTAACGGCATGCGCTATATCCGGTCTTGTACATAGCATGGCATACATAATAGAGCCTACTCGCCGAAGCATAGGGGATCTGATTCATCCTTTCTCTTTCTTCTGCTAGTAGCCGGTCCTTGAGTCTTACTCAAGACCTTGCCCGGTAACATAGGTAAAAACCCTTTCTTACTTTCGTCCATTCTAAACTTCTTTAGAATCTTGTCCGAGTATGTACTCTGTGATAGCCCTATTAGGCGTCTTGATCTATCTCTATAAATCTTGATGCCTAATATATACGATGCTTCACCAAGGTCTTTCATTGAAAAACTCGTTATTCAAATAACCTTTTACACTCGCTTAATAGTTCTATATCATTCCCGATCAATAATATGTCATCTACATATAATATCGGGAATGCTACAGAGCTCCCACTCACTTTCTTGTAAATACGAGGCCTCTCCATGACACCGTATAAACCCGAAGTCTTTGATCACCTTATCAAAGCGTCGGTTCCAACTTCTCGATGCTTGCTTCGGTCCATAGATTGAACGCCGAAGTTTGCATACTTTGTCGGCATTTTTAGGATCGACAAAACCTTTGGGTTGTACCATATACAACTCTTCCTCAATGTCTCCATTAAGGAACGCCGTTTTGACATCCATCCGCCAAATCTCATAATCGAAAAATGCAGCTATTGCTAACAAAATCCTCACAGATTTTAGCTTCGCTACGGGTGAGAAAGTCTCATCGTAGTCAACTCCTTGAATTTGTCGGAAACCCTTTGCGACAAGTCGAGCTTTATAGACGAGTAATATTACCATCGGCATCTGTTTTTCTTTTGAAGATCCATTTGTTCTCGACAGCCTTTCGGCTATCGGGTAAGTCTACCAAAGTCCATACTTTGTTATCATACATGGATCCCATTTCGGATTTCATGGCTTCTTGCCATTTGTTGGAATCCGGGCTCATCATCGCTTCTTCATACGTCGCAGGGTCCTCATCATTGTTATCCACAATCATGACATTTAGACAAGGATCATACCAATCGGGAGTGGCACGTTCCCTTGTCGATCTGCGAGGTTCGATAGTTTCCTCGTTCGAAGTTTCATGATCATTATCATTAGCTTCCTCTCGTTGCCGGTGTAGGCGGTACAGGTACATCTTCCGTCATTGCGCTACTCGATCAACGAGTATAGATTCATTAATCTCATCGAGTTCTACTTTTCTTCCGAGTCACTTCTTTAGTGAGAAATTCTTTCTCAAGAAAGGTTCCGTTCTTAGCAACAAAGATTTTGCCTTCGGATCTGTGATAGAAAGTGTACCCTATAGTTTCCTTAGGGTATCCTATGAAGACACATTTCTCCGCTTTGGGTTCTAGCTTGTCCGGTTGTAACTTTTTTACATAGGCTTCGCAACCCCAAACTTTAAGGAACGACGAGCTTAGGTTTCTTATTAAACCATAATTCATACGGTGTCGTTTCTACGGATTTTGATGGTGCTCTATTTAAAGTGAATGCGGCTGTCTCTAATGCATAACTCCAAAATGATAACGGCAAATCAGTAAGAGACATCATAGAACGAACCATATCTAAGAGAGTTCGATTACGACGTTCGGACACACCGTTTCGTTGTGGTGTTCCCGGCGGTGTCAATTGTGAAAGTATTCCGCATTTCTTTAAATGCATGCCAAACTCATAACTCAGATATTCACCTCCTCGATCAGATCGTAGAAATTTAATCTTCTTGTTACGTTGATTTTCTACTTCACTTTGGAATTCCTTAAACTTCTCAAAAGTTTCGGATTTATGTTTCATGAAATAGATATACCCATATCTACTCGGATCATCCGTGAAGGTTAGAACATAACGATAACCACCGCGCGATGCTACACTCATTGGTCCGCACACATCGGTATGTATGATTTCCAATAAGTCGGTAGCTCGCTCCATCATACCGAGAAAATGGAGTCTTAGTCATTTTTCCCATTAGACATGCTTCGCATCTATCAAGTGACTCAAAGTCAAGTGATTCAAGTAATCCATCGAGTATGGAGTTTCTTCATGCGTTTCACTCCAATATGACCAAGACGACGAGTGCCACATATAAGTAGAATTATCATTCAATTTAATTCGCTTAGCATCAATGTTATGTATATGCGTATCACTACTATCGAGATCTAATAGAAATAAGCCATTCTTTTGTGGTGCTCGACCATAAAAGATATTATTCATAAAAATAGAACAACCATTATTCTCGGACTTGAATGAATAACCGTCTTGCATTAAACAAGATCCAGATATAATGTTCATGCTCAACGCAGGTACATAATAACAATTATTTAGGCTTAAAACTAATCCCGAAGGTAGATGTAGAGGAAGTGTGCCGACTGCGATCACATTGACCTTGGATCCGTTTCCAACGCGCATCGTCACTTCATCTTTCGGTAGTTGTCGTTTATTCTTTAGTTCCTGTTTCGAGTTACAAATATGAGCAACCGAACCGAGTATCAAATACCCGGTACTAGAACGAGAACTAGTGAGATAAACATCTATAACATGTATATCAGATATACCTTCTTTCTTCTTCTTGACAAGGCCGCTCTTCGGATCCGCCAAATACTTGGAGCAATTACGCTTCCAGGTGTCCCTTCTCCTTGCGGTAATAGCACTCAGCATCGGGCTTAGGGCCGTTCTTAGGTTTCATAGGAGGCGTGGCAGCTTTCTTGCCACCCTTCTTGAATTTTCCCTTAGACTTGCCCTGTTTCTTGAAACTGGTGGTCTTGTTGACCATCAACACTTGGTGCTCTTTCTTGATCTCAATCTCAGCAGCTTTTAGCATGCCAAAGAGTTCGAGTAACTCCTTGTTCATGTTTTGCATATTGTAGTTCATCACAAAGTTCTTGTAACTTGGTGGCAGTGATTGAAGGACACGATTAATCCCCGATCTGTTAGGAATCACTATTCCCAAGTCACCGAGTTTCTTCGCATGCCCGGTCATGGCGAGCATGTGCTCACTAATGGAGCTGCCTTCTTCCATCATACAGCTGAAGAAATGTTTCGATGCTTCATAGCATTCCACGGCCGCATGAGTCTCAAAAATAGCTTTCAGCTCATTCATCAACTCATGAGGATCGTGGTGCTCAAAACGTTTTTGAAGATCGGATTCCGGATCGCACAGGATGGCACACCGAACTTGAGAGTACCGAGTTTTCCGAGTCTCGTAAACAGCTTTTACTTCATCGGTTTCGGTTCTGCAGGAGGGTCACCTAGCGGTGCATCAAGCACATATTGCAGATTTCCGCCGGAGAGGAAGATCCTCACATGACGGAACCAGGTCGGTGAAGTTGCTACCGTTGCTCTTAAGCTTTTCTTTCTCTAGGAACTGGTTAAAATTGATTGAGGACGCCATCTCTACAACATATATTTGCAATAGTTTAGACTAAGTTTATGACAAATTGAGTTCAAATTTTAATTCAACATAATTAAAAATCTAGGTGAACTCCCACTCAAAACAATATCCCTCGCATTGTCTTAGTGATCACACGAACCAAATCCATCGCACCTCAAATCGATCATCACGAGAAAAGGTGTAATTTCAATGGCGAACACTCAAAGTGTTCATCATATCAATCATATGATTCATGCTCTACCTTTCGGTATCACGTGTTCCGAGACCATGTCCGTACATGCTAGGCTCGTCAAGGCCACCTTAGTATCCGCATGTGCAAAAACTGTCTTGCACCCGTTGTAAGTACTTATCGAATCTATCACACCCGATCATCACGAGATGCTTCGAAACGATAAGACTTGATAACGGTGCTACTAAGGATGAACACTTTATTATCTTGAGATTTTAGTGAGGGATCATCTTATAATGCTACCGTCGCGATCTAAGCAAAATAAGATGCATAAAAGGATTAACATCACATGCAGTTCATATGTGATATGATATGGCCCTTTTGTCTTTGCGCCTTTGATCTTCATCTCCAAAGCACGGACATGATCTCCATCATCTTCGGGCATGATCTCCATCATCGTCGGCGAAGCACCAAGGTCAATGGCGCCGTCTTCATGATTGTCCTCCATGTAGCAACTATTACAACTACTTTGAAATACTACTCAACATGAAATTTAAAGACAACCATAAGGCTCCTGCCGGTTGCCACAATACAATAATGATCATCTCATACATATTCATCATCACATTATGGCCATATCACATCACCAAACCCTGCAAAAACAAGTTAGACGCTCTCTAATTTGGTTTGCATATTTTACGTGGTTTAGGGTTTTCGATATAGATCTAATCTACCTACGAACATGAACCACAACGTTGATACTAATGTTGTCAATAGAAGAGTAAATTGAATCTTTACTATAGTAGGAGAGACAGACACCCGCAAAGCCTCTTATGCAATACAAGTTGCATGTCGAACGAGGAACAAGTCTCATGAACGCGGTCATGTAAAGTTAGTCCGAGCCGCTTCATCCCACTATGCCATAAAGATGCAAAGTACTCAACTAAAGATAACAAGAGCATCAACGCCCACAAACCATTGTGTTCTACTCGTGCAACCATCTATGCATAGACACGGCTCGATACCACTCGTAGGATAACGTTGCATAGAAAACAAAAATTTTCCTACCGCGAACACGCAATCCAAGCCAAGATGCAATCTAGAAGACGGTAGCAACGAGGGGGTATCGAGTCTCACCCTTGAAGAGATTCCAAAGCCTACAAGATGAGGCTCTTGTTGCTGCGGTAGACGTTCACTTGCCGCTTGCAAAAGCGCGTAGAAGATCTTGATCACGATCGGTTCCGGCGCCACGAACGGGCAGCACCTCCGTACTCGGTCACACGTTCGGTTGTTGATGAAGACGACGTCCACCTCCCCGTTCCAGCGGGCAGCGGAAGTAGTAGCTCCTCTTGAATCCGACAGCACGACGGCGTGGTGTCGGTGGCGGTGGAGAATCCCGGCGGAGCTTCGCTAAGCGTGCGGGGAAGAAGGAGGAGTGGGGCGGCTAGGGTTTGGGGAGAGGGGGTGGCCGGCCTCCAAGGGGTGCGGCCAAGGTGGTGGCTTTGGTGTGTCCTCCCTCTCCCCTATGCCCCTCATTATATAGGTGGAACCCAAGTGTTGGTGTCCAAGTCTTCGAATAAGACCCGAAACCAAAACCTTCCATAGGAGGGGCAATCCTAGCCCAACTAGGACTCCCACCCAAAGGTGGGATTCCCACCTCCCATGTGGGGGTGGCCGGCCCCTATGGTGGAGTCCACTTGGGACTCCACCCCATCTAGGGCTGGCCGGCCATGGAGGTGGAGTCCCTTGTGGACTCCACCTTCCTTGGTGGTTTCTTCCGGACTTTTCTAGAACCTTCTAGAACCTTC
The DNA here is from genome assembly GCF_022539505.1 of Lolium rigidum. Taxonomy (NCBI): domain Eukaryota; kingdom Viridiplantae; phylum Streptophyta; class Magnoliopsida; order Poales; family Poaceae; genus Lolium; species Lolium rigidum. The sequence continues at coordinate 346,000,423 of NC_061514.1, read as the reverse complement.
CATAGAACCTTCCGCGACATTTTATTCACATAAAATGACATCCTATATATGAATCTTATTCTCCGGACCATTCCGGAACTCCTCGTGATGTCCGGGATCACATCCGGGACTTTGAACAAATATTCCAACTCCATTCCATATTCAAGAACTACCATTTCAACATCCAACTTTAAGTGTGTCACCCTACGGTTCGAGAACTATGCGGACATGGTTGAGTACTCACTCCGACCAATAACCAATAGCGGGATCTGGAGATCCATAATGGCTCCCACATATTCAACGATGACTTTAGTGATCGAATGAACCATTCACATATATTACCAATTCCCTTTGTCTCGCGATATTTTACTTGTCCGAGGTTTGATCTTCGGTATCACTCTATACCTTGTTCAACCTCGTCTCCCGACAAGTACTCTTTACTCGTACCGTGGTATGTGGTCTCTTATGCACTCATTCATATGCTTGCAAGACATTAGACGACATTCCACCGAGAGGGCCCAGAGTATATCTATCCGTCATCGGGATGGACAAATCCCACTTGTTGATCCATATGCCTCAACTCATACTTTCCGGATACTTAATCCCACCTTTATAGCCACCCATTTACGCAGTGGTGTTTGGTGTAATCAAAGTACCTTTCCGGTATAAGTGATTTACATGATCTCATGGTCATAAGGACTAGGTAACTATGTATCGAAAGCTTATAGCAAATAACTTAATGACGAGATCTTATGCTACGCTTAATTGGGTGTGTCCATTACATCATTCATATAATGATATAACCTTGTTATTAATAACATCCAATGTTCATGATTATGAAACTAATCATCCATTAATCAACAAGCTAGTTTAAGAGGCATACTAGGGACTTCTTGTTGTCTACATATCACACATGTACTAATGTTTCTGTTAATACAATTCTAGCATGATATATAAACATTTATCATAAACATAAAGATATAAATAATAACCACTTTATTATTGCCTCTAGGGCATATCTCCTTCAAGGAGCCCAAGGGAGCTCGCCAATACCCTCAATCAACACCCACTTCTTCCATGAGCCCCTCCCTCTTGCTCGGCCAACAATACGTTTAGGCTTCTAACACCTAATCAAGTTATTAGAATTCCTTCATTTGGGGATTATTAGAATTCCTTAACTACTTGTTTTATTTACGCACAAGTATTAATCCTATGAAAAAGTATTACTTTATTTATTTTTAAAGATATATATGCCAACATATCCCGGTATATGTGTTTTCGAAAAATCAATGTATCAAGATATCCCCACATCGCGTATCGGAGATGTATCCAAGTATCTAGGCTTCCTAGGTCCTAGGTCACTAGTGAGTCTATGCCGAAAGATAACATTGACCGGATCCTCGAACATGAAATCCACCATCGTTGCATGTTTTCTCAGAAGGTATTGCTCACCAAGTGCCCACTCAACCTACAATCACAGTACACACTACACCAAGGATTTGGCTCCCGACAGGAAAAAATCGGGATTTTTTTCCCGGTTAGACCAATTCCCGGGGGGTGGTCGGGATATCCGGTTCCCGGCCGGGAACCAGATTTCCCGGGCGGTAACCAAATCCCTGCACTACACTATGATTCAGGCCAGAACATCAGACATGTGATTGAACTGGACTATCAAAAGTTTGCTTAATAAATGGAAGGATATGCAGCCAGGCATGGTTAATCCTCGCATGTTTCTCTGATACTTGAAGTTGGTGACTCAATTTCCTTTTGCCAGAACTCTACAGAAGTAACAAAAGCATGGCAGAACCAAATCAAATAAGCAGAGGTTTGGCAGGTTTGCGTGGAAAAAACTGAGAGAAAGAACGTTGAACATTCCTCAATAGCTATGGTAGAATCTGCTATTTTGGAATGGTCGATCAATTAATGGAGAACCTCCTTCATGCAGGACCTACCACAGTGCCACTTCTGACTTCCCCCACTTGAAACCTTATGCCCTGGGCATCTTGCTGGTTGCCGCAAGCATAGGAATATAATCCCAGGAAATCCCTGCAGAGAGCTACACGGATACAATACCTACGAGTAAACTAAGGCAAATGCATGATGCCATGCTCCCTCAGCCCGTCAGGCAAAAAGATATTAGAATCGAGCTATGTGATGCACACTTTCTTTCTTATTAGCCTTGTGTGTAAAGGGAGATGCGATGTCGAGCTAGGCTGAAAGTTAGGTCGCCCTCCACCAAGAAACGAGATAACATTCAGATTCAGATCATCACCCCTCCCTCGCAGCCTGCAGATAGAAACGAATAAAGCTGCGAGATGCACGCGTGCGTGAATCGAGACCAGTATAAAAGGAGGCACAGCCTCGAGAGGCTTCATACCATCCACCTTAGCCAGCACAGCCGTCTCTGCAACTGTAAGGTTTAGCTATATCCATGGCGATCAGGGGAATCCAATCGGCGCGCGGGATGTCTGTGGAGGAGTTCAAGGAGTGGCTGAAGCAGTTCGACGTCGACGGCGATGGCCGGATCAGCAGGGGCGAGCTCCGGGAGGCCATCCGGCGCCGCGGCGGGTGGTTCACCACCCTCAAGGCAGGCCGCGCCGTCCGCCACGCCGACAGGGACAACAGCGGATACGTCGATGACGCAGAGATCGAGAACCTCGTTGCCTTCGCGCAGAAAGACCTTGGGATGAAGATCTCCGCCTGGTAGCTGCCTAGGCTAAGCTCCATGCATGGAGTTTTTATCAGCTCTGCTTAATATTAATGATCGAAGACCATTACATCAACCCCCTCTACTATATATTGCTTTGTGCGGTAGCTTCGACTTGACATGCGAACTTCTCCTGAATAATATGTGGAAATTCAGGAGAACTAACTAAGGTTTGCATCTTTACTAAGCGTCTATGCATGTATGGCTATGCTGGGGTTTAATCTTCGTAAAGATGAAACTGCATTGGAAATAACAAACTGTTGAACATATTAGATGTCATCAATCCGCTTCTCATTCTCATTATATTATGAGAAGTAATAGATAGTGTGATTCTGACAGTAGACACGACACATCGTCAGAACAAATTAAGACGCGAATTTGGCAGTAAAGGACAAGCTAGTTAGTACGTCAGTTCAGGTTCAGATCGAAGAGTGCAAGTGATAGACTCCTAGTCTTTAAATTGGCGGGAATATTACATTTGATTTCAGCTTGTATGAGTCATTTTGTTATGTTGTCTATCTCCCCTTCTGATAGTCCGCTTGGTTTGTAATAAACATTACTCCCCCTGCCCATGAGGGCTCGTTCGGCAGGCGTGTGTTTGAGAGTTTAAACCGAAGTGTTTTGGATGGTTGAGGTGTTTTTGTTAGCGTATGTAATATGGTATTGTATATATACGGAGTAGTACTCCGACTATACACGTACACCTCATGTACTGCCACGTAGGGGATTTTTCCCTACTCTATATAACACGCAACCGATGGCCCGAGAGGGCACGCATCGTTACACCAAAACCCACATGGTATCAGAGCGGGTCTCTTCCCTCTAGCTGCCAAAACCCTAAAAAAATCGCCGCCGCCAGCCCTGCCGCCGCCGCCGCACCTTGCTGCCGCCGCCACATCTGTTGCCGCCGCCAACACCATCTGCCGCCGCCGCAGCCTTAGTCTGCCGCCGCCGCCAAACACTACAAAACCTAGCCGCCGCCGTTGCACTTGCTGCTGCCGCCGCCGCCCACACACCAAACCTATAAACCCTAGCCGTCGCCGCTCCCACACACCAAACCTATAAACCCTAGCCGCCGCCGCAGTTGTTGCCGCCGCCGCTCACACCAAAACCAAACACCACAAACGCCGCTGCTGCGTCCCTGCTGTCGTCTTTGTCTCCGATCCGATGGCCACCTCTTCGTCGATGTCCGCTACCGCTCTCGCCGCTGCGCTTGGGACACCTCCATCCCAGACACTTACGCGTGAAAACGCGCTCGTATGGAAGGCGCTGGCGATCCCCGCGCTGCGCGGCGCCCGTGTTCTCGATCTGGTTGAGGGCAAGGACAAGGCGCCCGATGAGTCTGTCTCCACCGAGGATGCCAACAACAAGCCGATCACCGTCGTCAATCCTGACTACGAGGCGTGGATCTCCAGCGATCAGCAAGTTCTGCGCTAGCTTCTCAATGCGATGTCGCCCGATGTGCTCGCTCACGTCGTCGGCCTCGACTCCTCGGCCACCGTTTGGGCAGCCCTCAACGCCCACGTCTCCGACCAGTCCAAGACTAGGGTCCAACAGCTTCGCTTGGCTCTCAATGACACGCGCAAAGGTGATCTGTCTGCGGAAAAATATGTTGCCAAGATGAAGTGTATCGCCGCCAAACTTGCCGCGGTGGGAAAATCTCTCGATGAAGATGAACTCGTCTACTACATCTTGCAAGGCCTCGGGAGTCACTACAACCACTAGTAGGAAAAGCCTCATCAGTGGCGCATGAAAATGGGATTCTGTGGCGCATGGGAGGTGCGCCACAGAAACGTCGCCACAAAAATAAGGTTTCTGTGGTGCACCTGGCCGTGCGCCACAGAATTAAGGTTTCTGTGGCGCACTAGGTCCGGTGCGCCACAGAAATAAGTAGTTCTGTGGCGCATGTGATATAGCTGCGCCACAGAAATAGGTGCGCCACAGAATTATTTTTGGTGCGCCACATAACTATCTACAGGTATACTCGATTTTGTGCTCCCTGGTGTATTATACAGGTTTTATACTGGTTTTATACACCGTATACATGTTATATACTGATATAATATAGACAGATATAATATGGACATATATAATCATCACATCATCATCACATTACTTAGAGCCCGATCGAGTTATACATATAGCTCCATACAACTCATAATCCATGCAAATTAATTAAGTTCTCATCATCTCTAGATACAACCGAAGTGACACCGGCCGCCGCCTACACTAGGATGAAATAGAGTACCGCCGCGACGATGGTGAGCAAGAGCGAGAGCACAAGGAAGGTCTTCATCTTGCTCTTGTTTGCTTGGTGCACCCTCCACTTGGCAACCGCCTCGTGTCTAGTCGGTACCCTTTGTAGCAGTTGCCGCTGAACTTGTGCACCTGTTTCTTGCACTCCTCCCACTCCTCGTACACTCCTGGAACCCGCCCCTCGAACACGACGTAGTACGTCATCTCTATGGACACAAGGCATATTAGTATATAACGCAATGGAAAGAGTTAGAGGGTTCACATGCATACATATTCACAAGAATTAAAGCAAGGAAATAATAATAAACCTAAAAGACATATAGCATCGGTATCACATAAGTAATATGGTTCAACGATAACGACTACAATAGTAATTGAAGTACAACAACGACGACCACCGTTTCAAGCAAATTAAGCAATTTTAGTTTACAACACGGTACAAATTGTCCATCGATTCAAAGTAATGCTAGGCACACCGGCCTCGGTCAACGAGACGTCTTCTTGAGCGGCTCCGGGAACGGCTTGTACAAGTCCTTCGTCGTCCACGTCCTTCCATCACCCTGCCTATGTAGGCGGTCTTCGATATCCCTCTTAGGCAACGCTCTGGCTGCGTGTAAGAGCCCCGATGAGTTGGATACATCTTGTAAGATAATTTCCGAGAGCTTTACTTGGATGCGATGAAAGTCTTCTCTAAGATCATCATCACTGATTTCCCCCTACATTTTAATGGGGTCTCGCTTACTAGGTGGCAGAGACATAATCTGTGCATCCTCGACAAACCCTTTAAGGTGATGGAGGACATAGAAGGCCTCCTTAATGCTGCCAGCTGACTGCTTGATACAAGGGAAGTTGATCACGTGCTTGAACCCGATCTTTTTAGTGTCCGGCCTGATATATTGCCCATTCTTGTCGAAGGTGCCTCCATTTTTGGAGTAGCCAAGGATAGCTTCATCGAGAACACCCCTTATTCTGTTGTAGTCTTTCTTCGTCGTCGTACTCGACGAGTCGAAATACTGGGCTAGTGACCACTTTGGATCTAGGATGATGAGTGTACAGTATTTGTCCCTGCTCAACACATGCAATTGAAATGGAATGTTGGAAATGATCGGCAATGGAAGAAATATATAAGAAAGCATAAGTTACGACGGCCGTGAGCGGATGTGTACTTACTCGGGAAAGACAGGCAGAAGAATGGTGTTGTTCTCTTTGTGCATGAGCATGAAGTTCTGGAGGTACCGCACCGCCTTGGTCCGTGTCCTTGAGCCGTCTTGGAGCTGGCTATCGTGCATGTAGTAGGGATCCGCTACCGCGATGTGGCGGGGTCTCTCTCTGTTGATCTTCATCTGAAGATTGATCGCGTATAGGCGGACCAAGTTATAGTCGAGCCGTTTCGAGTGAAATAGATTGAAGACGTCCTCGAACGCTATGAAGAAGATATCCGCGGGGTCTTCATTGACGAAGTTCTGGTCGGACGGCACCTTGACCGAGAACACCGGGTAATTTGGATCCTTTTCTTTAAGAAGGACGCTCTCTTGATAATTAATAGAGTGCTGCAAAGGGAGCATTTGTCCACTTGCGAGGTGTTCCATGTCCGGAGGCAGTATAGGTTTACCGGCTTCATGACACCGGGGCAAGCCATCCGGTGTAGGTGGTACCATGTCGTCGGCCCGGATCCTCTTAGGAGCAGGCTGGCTCGAAGATGCGCCCTTCTTGGCTCCTCTCTTCCTTCCCTTCTTCACCCGACCTATCGGGGGTGCTTGTGGTGCCGATGGTGGTGCTTCGGGTGCTAGTGGTGCTTTCGAGGTTGCTCGGGGTTGATTTGGGTGGCTCCCCGATGATCGTCTTACGCAGCGTGTTAGGGCTGAAAACGGTAGCAGGCTTGACTTGAGCTGGATTGCCAGCCTCCGGAGGAGTGTCTTGAGAAAGACCCGTGAAGACCAGGCGCTGCTTCGTGACTGTAGGGGGACGACCAAGTTGATCGCCGTGTGTGCGGAAGGCTTGTTCATCCATAGGAGGCATGTACATATCTTGGCTGCAGGCGCCAGTGTTGATGTAGGCATCGATGTCATCATCATCATCTACATCGTTGCCATCAAGTGGCGCCATGTCCTGGACCTTAGGTGGTGGCGGTTGCGATGCCGCCGCTTGGCGTACCGTGCGTCTAGTAGACGGTCGTTGCGGTAGCGCTCCCAACAACTGTTTGTGGCGTCTGGTGGTGACGGCGATCGTCGGTTCCTTCCGGGTGGCGGCGGCGACCGCCGGTTCCTTCAGGGTAGTGGGGGCGGCGACCGCCGGTTCCTTCAGGGTAGTGGGGGCGGCGACCGCCGTTTCCTTAAGGGTGTCGTCGGCGCTGGCGATCTTGGGCTGGATGATAGGGGAGGTGGCGCCGGTGCTTTTCTTAGCACTCGGAAGACCCCCCCCCGCAGACGAATCTGGTTCTTCGGCCATTTCATAATCCATGAGGTGCAATCCCCAAGGGGCAAAACGTCGCCTTCGTCTGTGCCCGGAGGTTGAAAGGGGGGGATGGCATAGCGGTACTCCGGCACTACCATTACCAACTTGACCTTCGCCACGTCTTCCGCCAATCTAGCGCCGTGCATAACGCGGGAAGCCATGACAAAGCCGCTAGCAACTTCCACCAACTTGCCGCCGGGCTCCACCGTTTGCCGAAGTATGCATTGTTCATCCTGAGTCAGGGGCGCCATGTTGGGCATCATGAGATGGCAGTCACGAAAGGCATATATAGTTAAAGAAGATGACGCGAAGGAGTAACTAATGAGTTTACCTCCTTGATGACGTCGATCTCGGCTACTGTCGATACAAGGGCGGCGGTTGGGGGCGTCGATGCGACCAGTTGGAGCTGCGGCGGCGGTTGGAGCTGCGGCGTCGGGTGGAGCGGCGGCGTCTGGTGGAGCGGCGGCGTCTGGTGGAGCCCCGACGCCGGCGTCGGGTGGAGCGGCACCGTCGGCGACACGTGGAAGCTTGAGTTGCTGCCGCTGATGCTGGGCACATGTATCGGCCCCACTTGACCTCCCGCATTCCAAGCAGCTAACCCCTCCATCAACCCAGGGGGGATGATCTGCCGGATCTTCTCGTCCAATAACTTGTTCATCATCTCCGTGTTCTCCACAGGCTTTTCGGCCACCAGCTTCTCTAGTGACTCCACCTTCTTCTGCAGCTCCTGAACCTCGGATTTATCCTTAGCCGACGACCTCCTCTCCAGCTTTCTCGTCTTGGCATCCGATCCGTAGTACTCGGATAGCTTCATACTTGTGCCAAAGCCGGACACACGGCCACCCGACGTCGGTGGCTTGTCCAGCTCCCTCTCCTTGTATTTGTTCATCGCCCTGTTGAAAGGCGTGTCCCACGGTTCCGTCGACCCCGGGACGACGGGCCAGCCTTCGTCAACTCTTCATCCTTCGGACAAAGGAACTTAAGGTTAGCCCATTTGGCTTCATTGCCTAATAAGATGAGCGAAATAATATAGAACTATCCTTACCAGGTACTTCTCGAAATCCCTCACGTCTTCGTGATCCGTAATAAATTCCCCCGTCTCCCAGTCTAAGTAGTAGCGGGACCGGACAAAGTTCCTAGCCTGTTCATCCTGGATTTTGTGCCAGGGGTTTTCTTACCCCAGACGTACCATCTCGGCATCCTCCTTGTCCCAAGTGGGTTGTTTTCCTCGGTAACCGCCGCTTCCGCAATGGTGGGTCCCTAAGTTCAAATCCCGCATTTTCTTCCCCCAGGCGGTCCATTTTTTAACAGTGTCACTCTCTAAGTAAGACTTGAATGCATTAAAGTCTTCTAAGGAGAGCGTCGGGTCTTTGCTACTTATCCTCTCCCAGCTTTCACCGGCCTCGATCTTTCTCTTCACCCGGTTCTTCCAGCTGCTCAAGGCGGTGCTCATCTTCGTGAGAGCTAAAGAGTCCACCTTCTTATTGAACGGCTCCGGGAATGTGTATCGTTGGTGAAGCTTCTGGAGGAGGGATTGGGCGATAGCCTCGTTGTCCTTGCTTCTGAGGTCCTGAGTTAGGATCGGCACGGTTTCACGGACGATGCACCCTAGTTGCATGCCGTACCCTTTGGCAACCCACGAAGGCTCCATCGGTAGGCCACTTTCGGAAACTACCGTGACAACATCGGTGACATTGGCGAGCACGTGCGGCCTCCGATCCTTCCTTGGCCTCCTCGCCGTCCTCTTCTTCTTACCCTCCTGAGGGTTGCCGCCGCTATCACCTTCCGTGCGGTTGGCCGCGTTCTCTTCACCGGTCTCGGCGGTGTCGTCCCAGGTATCTTCATCGTCGCCGGTTTCGGCGGCGGCCCCCCGGCCCTCTCCCTCGTCGGTGTCGTCGGCGGCCCCCCGGCCCTCTCCCTCAGAGGCGGCGTCCCGACCCTCTTCCTCATCGCCGGGCGACTCGGCGGCGGCCTTCCGGGGCCGCTCGTAGCCCTCCCAGAAGTCCTTGTTGGCCTCTCTCGCTTCTTCGTTCTGGCTCCTGGGCTTAGAAGTGCTGCCCGACATGTTTATTTGCACTTCATTAAAAAGAGGCAAAAAGTTAGTACAAAAGTCAACCAAAAAATTCGGCATGACCTTTGCTATTTTTTCTACGTAGGAGTGCCCATTTCTCAACCGAAACGGAAGTTAATCAACGCTTCGGGAGAAATGGGCAACTCAATGAAATCCCTGCAAAAATATCCACCATATACACCATAAATCCACCATATCCACCATACAAAATTGCACCATATCCACCATATATCCACCATATCAGTTAGTACTACAAACCAGAAAACCTGGACATATATTGCTGGACATATATAGTTCCTATTTTTTTAACCTGGAGCACTACAACAAATTAACCTGAAGCATCTACAATACATCAAACAAAACCTGGAGCATCAATACAGCAGGCATTATTAACCTAGAGCATCAATACAATATATATTATTAACCTGGAGCATCTACAACAAATTAACCTGGAGAATCTACAATACATCAAACAAAACCTGGAGCAATCACCTGGAGCACTACAACAAACCTGGAGCATCTTTTTAACCAACTGTTAGCATATTTAGTGCAGCCAAGGCAGTAGCTAATGACTTGGAAAAATGATTTCAATAGTAGGCAGTGGTATATATACTGGAGCAATCACTTGGAGCACTACAACAAACCTGGAGCATCTTTTTCTCAACTAACACAGTTCATATATACTATATATATACTGTATATATAATACAACCATCTATGCATTTAATCATGTATTTAATCAGTGGTCATATGTGAACTAAAACCATCTATTTAATCAGTGGCCAAAACTAGCCAAGCACTTCCCTGTACAACATCAAAACTAGCCAAGATAATGAGCATGAGCATGAGCATGATCATTTCATAATTATTCAGACAAACTAGGACACACTAAAACTAGCCAATGAGAATTTCTACTGCATTCAAATAGTAGGCAGTAGCTTTTTATCTCTAAATTTCTACTGCATTCATTTGCTACTGCCAACAAATCCTAGCAGTAATTCAAAATCAACTAGGCAGTGGTTGGTTCACTGCATTCCAATGATGATATGCATCAAATATGACAACAACTAAATTAGCCACTGCATAAAAGTCAGTAGCAATGTTAATTTTTTAAAGGCAGTAGCAATGTTTTCACTTCATTTTACAAAAGGCAGTAGCAATGCTTTATCTATTTGACTTCAAATGAGAAATTTTTTATAGGCAGTAGCAATGTTTTGACTTCATTTTACAAAAGGAGGACAACGAACTTATCAAATGAGGCAGTACTAAAGGCTTTTTGGTCATATATGTTGCCCAATGAACTTATCAAATGAGGACAATGGCCGGAGACATGAAATGGCCCTATCTCCTTCGAAAATTTACCGATTGAATATTGTGCTATCACATGAATACAAACAAAACATAGATAGAAAATTCATATCAAAATTCATACTCGACTCTCTGTTAACCCTCCTTTAAACATTGTCAAAATTCTTATCATCTCGTCTAAATCAAAATTCATACTCGACCATCAAATTTCTATTTGACTAACACATCAAAATTCTTAAATTGAATGTCCACACAAGCTACAGCAGCACTACATCAAAATTCATACTGACCATCAAAATTCTATTTGACTATATGTATATGCAACATTGTCAATTGATCAATCAAAATTAACTACATCACCAGCAATAAGTTAAGAAAATTGAGAACCAAATTGAGAGGCACATAGGGGAGAGGGAGGGAGGCATAGGGGAGAGGGAGGGGGCACAGGGGAGAGGGAGGGAGGCACAGGGGAGAGGGAGGGATCTCACTGACGGCGGTGCTAGGCGGTGATGGTGAGCACAGGCGATGGTCCTCCTCCTCTCCTCCTCCTCCTGCCCGCGGCGCGGGCGGGGTGGTCCTCCTCCTCCTGCTCGCGGCGTGGGCGGGGTGGTCCTCCTCCTCCTGCTCGCGGCGTGGGCGGGGTGGTCCTCCTCCTCCTGCTCGCGGCGTGTCCTGCTCGGCGGTGCTAGGCGGCGGTGGCGAGTGCAGGGAAGCGACGACGGCGAGCGCTGGGAAGAGCTAGGGTTCGTCACGCGATACGAATGGGGAAGAGAGAGATGGGGGGAAGAGCGAACCGCTCATTTCACCAAGTCAGTAAATTCTGTGGCGCACCTAGTTGTGCATGCTCCATAGAATTAAGGAATTCTATGGCGCATGCACAACTAGGTGCGCCACAGAATTTACTGACTTAGTAAACAAATTGGGCTAATGCTGTATTCTGTCAGAAACACAACATTAGCCCACTGGTTAAGCCCAGTGTTAGGCTTGGTAACCCAGGTTCGAACCCTGGTTGCCCCTACTTTTTTGCCTTTTTAAAAATGTTTTTGTTACATTTTCAAGAAACAACACAACACTTAATAATAATTACTAGGGATTTTCAATTACAAATTACTTGTCTCACACACACATGTTCTTGTCTCTCTCACACACACATGCATGAACTTGTCACACACACACACCAAAAAAAGATCTTCTTCCTCCCGGCTTCAAGCTCTAGCTAGCGTCTCTTCGCAATCTTCTTGCCCTTTCGGTTGTTGGCGGTTGAATACTTTATGCCGACCACCTTGAGATTTCTTCGCGTGAACGGACAACCTTTAGAGGGTAGGGAGGTCTTCCTTCTTACTTTACTAGTAGTAGGCATGTCGAAGTGCCTGTCGAATTCCTCCTCAATCTTCGGGTCACCGTTCTTGTCCAAGTCTTCCTCGTTGGCGTCTCCTTGCATTCCTATGATGCTCCTCTTGCCCCTCCTCACGACAACACGGCTAGGCCTCGACGGATAGGTGATGAAGAAGCATTGGTCAACTTGGCTACCGAGTACCCATGGCTCATTTTTCGCGGATGCGTTCTTCGATTTTGCATCGGGTATAACCATGGTTGTGAAATATCGGCCTTCTTTTTCGACCTTCTTGGCCCATCTCACACGAAACATTGGCACCGTCTCTCCACAGTAATTGAGCTCCCATATCTCCTCGATCCTTCCAAAAAATCTTTCCTTGACATTAGTCTTGTCATCGGCGTATGACAAAGATAGTTACTCCCGAGTTTTGATTTTCACTATTTCTGTCCTTTTCCTCGGTGTAGAATCTGTAACCATTGATGTCGTACCCCGATAGGTCCTTACGTTATGCCCGGGTCCCTGTGATAAGGTGTATATGAGTTTTTCATCTTCGGTAGAAGGCCTTTTTCTCTGTGCTTCAAGCAGTTGAGTTTGCTTGAACCAACGCGTGAAGCTGGAGTTGTGCTTTTTGGATACGTCTCCCATCTTCCTCGGCCGGCCCATATCGATGTAATTCTGCTCGACCATGAGGTTCGATCAGTTTTAAGTGTGTAAGGGTATATTGCCCCTATGTGTGGTTTTGGTAATTAATGACAACCCCTATGGACTAATGTTTTCATTGAGTTTACATGAAGGAATATTCCATAGGTACTACTTGTACTCCATGTGTTGGATTCAAGTATGGATGCCATGAAGATAAAGATATATCTTGTGTATTGGCATCATGATCATCGGTTTGAAGATAAATATGTGATATGATCAACAAGAAGAAATGAAGATGGAGTTCTTATGTGGAACTCAATATTAGCCATGCTCTATCTTAAGTGAGTATGAGAAGATACAAGGTTGAGTCGTGCAAGTTCAAGATGAGCATCTCAAGTGGATCACATGCTTGAAGCTTGCCGTCCATTTGGTAATAATGGACATGTGAAGATGTGCATCAATGGTGCTTTCCCATCATGATGTATGGGGAGCATTTGTGAGTCTTCACGAAGCAACGATGATCAAGTTGAGGCATTCCGGTTTGAGAAGAGCTTGAAGAGCTATCATCAAGATCAAGCGGGATGCGCAAGGCAAAGGTATGGCCTTGCTAGGTTTTCCTTTTACCGGTCTCAAGGTGGTTGTTGGGAGACCGGATTATAGGATAGATAGCCGCACTATCAAGAGGGGCTTTCGGTTGGGTAACTTGATCACATCGTCTTAGGGAGCTCAATCCTTTGCATACTTTGCATATCCTTATTGCTTCTTGGTGTTTATCTGTGTGAGGTTCTTGAGCTTGTTGCTAGCTTTACAACAAGCCCAAGTTCATCGAAAACGGAATCCGCATGCATCTTCTTTTGCGTTTTCGAGTTTGGACGTCTTCACCGTTTCTTGACGGTGGGAGACTCCCTCTCTAAAATCTTCTTTTGCGTTTTCGAGTTTGGACGTCTTCACCGTTTGTTGGGGTTCTATTCGTCGTTATCTTTCCAACAAAATTGGTTTCATATCAATCGGAGTTCGGGAGCATTAGTTATTAAAGAAAAGGGAAAAAGAATAAAGAGGAAAAAGAAGAGGGGCAGCCGGTTGGCGGCCGGTCCACCGGGCCACACGCCGGCCCACCCGGGGCAGCCGGTTGGCGACCGGCCAACCGGCCCAGGCGCCGGTCCGCATCTCCCCAGCCCGGCAGCCTCCCCGGCCCGACCGGAATCCCCACCGGGCCGCCTCCCCGCCGAACGGCCCACGCGGCCTGGCGCCCCCGCGCGGCGTGAGCAAATCGCCGCCCAGTGCGCGTGCTGCTGCCGCCCGGTTGCTGGGCCGGCCCGACCAGGCTGCCGACCGGGCTCCTCAGCGCCTAGGCCGGTCGGCCGGCCTGGCTTCCCCCGCGCGGCTCTGGCCTTTGTACCGCCCAGCGCGCGTTCCGCCTCGCCCGGTCAGTGGGCCGGCCCGACCGGACGCCTGACCGGCCTCCCCAGCCCAGGCTCCGGTCAGCCGGTCGCCCCACCGGCCTGGGCGTTTTTCTGGCCCCACTACTAGGAAAAGGCCTAGCCGTAAGGTTGACTTCAGTGGCGCACCATGATGGCCGTGCTCCACTACTACTTAGCAGTGGCGCACCACAAAATGGTGGGCCACTGTTACAAATGTAGTAGTGGCGCACCTTGTTTGTGGTGCGCCATTACTAATTCTGGCGGGAGGCCAGCTCCTACCCAAAACTAATAGTGGCGCACGTCTCCATGGTGCGCCACTGCTACTTTGCTTACTTATGGCGCATGGCTTAGTGGTGCGCCACTGCTAGGAGGTGGCCAGGGCCCTTTAGAGATGAGGGCTTTAGCAATGGCGCACTGCGTGGTGCGCCACTACTAGCTATGGCGCACCGCCAACATGATGCGCCACTGCTAAGTTGGGCAGGGGCGTGGGTTTACATGTACCAGGTGAGCAGTGGCGCACCACTTAGCAGTGCGCCATTGCTATGTCACCCTAGCAGTGGCGCACGGCTAGGTGGTGCGCCATTGCTAACACTGGGACCATTTCCTGCTTTTCACCCTCCACTCACATGTGCCACCCACTTTCCCCAAACACTCTTCCACCACCACCTCCCACCAAATCTGGATCTGGTCGTGTTGCCCCTCCTTCCCACCTCATTTTCACCTCTTCATTCACCAAAATTAAGTTGGTAAACTTAATTTTCTTCATAGGTAAGTAATGGTGAAGCTTCTTAGCTCAATACCCTACTCAATCTCAACTTTTTACCTCATCCAACACTCTAGGTCTCGCCGTATCGGTAACTTTGTTGGTTTTATGCTTTGTGTGTGACCGGTTCCGATCGTCTTGCACAAACACGTGTGTGTGCACATATGTTATGCGAAGCTCATGTGTTGTGTGCGCATGCGCGAAAAGCGTCTCACGTGCATGTGTGTTGTATGCGAAGCCTCCACATGTGTTGTATATGCAAAGCCTCCGATCCACACATGTGTTGCATGTGTTTGTTTGCGGGGATTTGAAATGCGATGGAGTTGCCAATATTTTGCCGAAACGTTGATTCATTTCCGTTTCGGCGAATAGTGGGCATACTACGCATATACATATGTCCTATTTTTAGGGAAGGTCATGCCAAAATTTTCTTTTGGTATGCTAAGATATCCATTTTTTCTGTACCCGCGAGCGACCATGGTCCGCATGATGAGCGAAGGCGTTGTGGCTAGGTTTTTGAAAGCCGCGACAGCCGAGATGATTAGAAATAACCAAAAGGAGATAAGATGTCCGTGTCGAAGATGCAAGCCGACGAGCCTTATGGACCCTAAAGCCGATATGGTGCGGGACCACCTTCTCATGCGTGGTTTCATGGATGGCTATCGGTGGGAAGGCGACGAAGATGATTATGAATTTGTCCATGGGATTTCAACAAGAAATAAGGAAGGAGGTGATCAGGATGTAGAAGATCTCGGGCATGATCAGGATGTAGAAGATCCCGGAGATGATCATGATCACAATGTAGGAGATCCTGGACCTGATGATGAGGAAGATCAAGATGGAGGTCATCATGAAGATGAAGACGATGGACCATCGTCGATGGACTGGGTGCAGGACCCTTATCTTCAAGAGCTGCTTCTCAAGCAGACGAGTAACGCAAGAGCTGCCGCCCGAGAGAAAGCCAAGATGGATCAACTGGAGGTAGACGCGGTTACTCCATTGTATGAAGGATGCAGGACGGAGGATACCCGCCTGAAAGTAACGCTCATGGCACTGGAGATGAAGGTAAAGCACAAAATGACCGACACATCCTTCAACGACAACATGTCATTCTGGCAGGAACGTCTTCCCAAAGGTAACACGTGTCCGACTAGTATCGAGGAGGCCAAGAAAATCGTGTGTCCTCTCGGATTTACCGCATGTGAAATATCATGTGTGCTTGAACGATTGCATCATTTATCGGAACGAGCACGCGGCGTGTACCATATGTCCGGTGTGCGGCGTCGGTCGGTACAAGAAGGGGAAGAAAGCTCCTCGGAAGGTGGTGTGGTACTTTCCGATCACTCCTCGTCTGCGGCGGTATTTCGCGGATCCTAAGCAAGCAAAGCTAATGCGGCGGCACGCGGAGATGAGGAAGGTAGAAGATGACGCAGATGATCCGGACAAAAAGAAAAAGGACAGGATGTTGAGACACCCTTCGGATGCTAGCCAGTGGAATGCGTTGAACCTCGAGTACCCAGAATTTGGGGACGATCCTAGGAACATAAGGCTGGGCGCGAGCACCGATGGAGTCAATCCGTTTGGCAGCCAGAGCAGCACGCATAGCACCTGGCCCGTGTTTGTGTGGATGTACAACCTCCCCCTGGTTGTGCATGAAGAGGAAGTACATTCAAATGAGTATGCTAATTGAAGGGCCGAAACAACCAGGGAACGACATCAATCTGTATATGGGGCTTCGAAAGAGGAGCTAGCCACGCTATGGGACACGCCCGCCAATACGTGGGACGCCGCCGCGGAAGAATATTTCCCTATGAGAGCCGCACTCGCTCACGACGGTGCACGACTTTCTCGGTTACGGATATGTCGCGGGGCAGGTGGTCCACGGATTCAATGCATGCGTCAGGTGCATGGACGACACAACGTACCGCCAGCTAGATAGAGATCCCGGGTCCTCGAAAACGGTGTTCATGGGACATCGAAGGTGGCTTCGCGAGGACGACGCATGGAGGAAACGCAAGGATCTGTTCGATGGTCAAGACGAACCCCGAAGACGGCCACGTACGAGAAGCGGCGAGCAAATAGACGAGCTATTGAAAAATTGGAAAGAGTGCCCACCGCCGGGAAAGAAGCGAAAGGCGCCGAGCCGCTGCTTAAGGTATGGAAGACGAGGTCTGTTTTATGGGACTTGCCGTACTGGAAGATCCTCCGTGTGCCTCACAGCCTTGATGTCATGCACATCACGAAGAACGTGTGCGAGAGTCCGCTTGGTACCCTCCTCAACATGCCAGAGAAGACCAAAGATGGGCCGAAAGCAAGGTACGACTTGCAATCAATTGGGATCGGGGAGGAGCTTCACGCGGGACGCCCTAATGATGATGATGATGATGACGATGACGATGATGAGGCGGAGGACACGCAAAGTCGTCGCAAGGGCAAAAATGCCAAAAAGATTGAATATTACTGCCCCCCCCGCGTGCTTCACTCTAAGTCAGAAGGAGATCGAGCAGTTTTTCGACTGTCTCCTAGGAGTAAAACTTCCCTACGGTTACGCGGGGAAGATAAGCAGGTACCTAGACAAAGCGAAGCAGAGGTTCAGCGGGATGAAGTCTCACGACTGTCACGTGCTGATGACGCAGATACTTCCGGTTGCAATCCGTGGGATCATGGACGCGCACGTCCGTGAAACGCTTTTTGGCCTATGCAACTTTTTCGACGTCATCTCTCGGAAGTCTCGTTGGCGTGAGGCAACTTAGAAGGCTACAGGAAGAGATCGTGGTGATACTGTGCGAGCTTGAGATGTACTTCCCGCCCGCTTTCTTCGACGTTATGGTGCATCTGCTGGTACATATCGTGGAGGATATCATCCAACTGGGCCGACGTTCCTGCACAGCATGATGCCGTTCGAAAGGATGAATGGTGTCATCAAAGGGTACGTTCGCAACAGGGCACGTCCAGACGGAAGCATAGCCAAGGGCTTTCTGACCGAAGAGTGCATCTCCTTCCGCACGAGTTATCTAGAAATCGAGAACCCCGTTGGCCTGCCCGTAAACAGGCATCTCGGGAAGCTCGCTGGATGGGGTCACCGCGACGGTAGCCGCGAAATGCATGTCGACTTCAAGGGTCGAATCGCCGACTTTGAAAGAGCAAACCTAGTCGCGCTACAACACATAGACGTGGTCGATCCTTGGGTGGTAGAGCACAAAACCTTCATCGCAAAGACGTACGGTGATCAGGGCCAACGAGAGGACGGACGGAGATATAATCAAAGAGCACAACTCAACCTTCACGCGGTGGTTCAAGGACAAGATGCCGACGTACCCTATAGACGAGGATTCTTCTGCGGAAGAAAAACTCATATTCGCCTTGTCACAGGGCGCCGAACACAACCCGATGACATTTCAGAGCGTACGATATCAACGGCTACACATTCTACACCGAGGAAAAGGACATGAAGAGCGATTATCGAACTCCGGGGTAACGATGGAGTCCTACACCGGTGACGTCAAGCAGAGATACTACGGAAAGATCGAGGAGATCCGGGAGCTGAGCTACGCCGGAGAGAATGTGCCGATGTTCCGTGTCAGGTGGGCCAAGAACGTCATAAAAGAAGACCGGCATTTCACCACCATGGTTATACCCGAAGCCAAATCCAAGACAGCGGGCGCAAAGGTCACCGCGAAATATGAGCCATGGGTACTAGCTTCCCAAGTGGACCAATGCTTCTTCATTACCGACCCGCAAAAGCCCAGCCGTGTTGTCGTGAGGAGAGGCAAAAGGAGCATCATCGGAATGGATGGAGCCGCCAACGAGCTAGACTTTGACCAGTACGGCGATCCGAAGATGGAAGATGACAACGACGATGATGAAGAACCATACACAACAAGAAGAAGCAGGACCACCCTACCTAAAGGCCGTCCATTCAAGAGAAGAAGTCTAGGAGTTCCGGGGCTAAATTATTCAACCACGAGAAAGAAGGGCAAGAAGATTGTGAAAAGATAATTATGTATCATTTTCTTGTATGAATAATGGATGTCATATTGTTAATCTACACATTGTACCGATCAAAATAGACATATAATTTATATTTTTGGATATTTTCTAGATTCTATAGTATTTTAAATATTCTACATAATTCTAATTATTTATGCCTTTTATTTTGGTGTATTATGCTATTTATTATAGTGTTAAATCAATTTAATAAAAAAGTGAAAAAAATTGGGGCCGCCAGGGTTCGAACCTGGCCGGCTAGGGTAAACCAAACAGGGGGAGCTAGCCATTACGGTACAGTGCGATTCTTGTCAACTGTAGGTGCCGCGCTCGTTTTGACCTAAACCTAAAGAGGCAGTGGCGCACCCCTAGAGGTGCGCTATTGCTAAGCCTCATAGTGGCGCACCCCTAGACGTGCGCTATTGCTAAGGGGAGTCGGGGACTTAGAAAAATCCCGTTCTCTTCCCCGTCCCGACCAAATCCCTCCTCTTCTTCCTCGCGACCGCGCCCTCCTCTCCGCCGGCCACCCCTCCCCTGAGCGACGCCACCCCTCCTCTGAGCGACGCCACCTCCCACCGGCGGCCGCCACCCCTCCCCTGAGCGACGCCACCCCTCCTCTCACGCGAGCGACCATAGACCCCGGCGGCCGGATCCCCTCGACCTCGATCCCCCTCCTCCCACCGGTGCGTGGCCTCTCCCCTCGATTTAACGCCGGCGACCGCCTCTCCCGGCCTCGCCACGGAGGAGCAGCACGCCACGCGCGCGTCGTGGAGCAGCCAGCTGAGCCGCGCCGACCTCGACCGTTGACGCCGCCGCCCTCGACCGCTGACGCCGCCGCCGCATCCTTCCAAGGTAGGTTTCTTGCTGCTGCTGCTCCCCCTCCTCTGCTGCTAGATGTAGTTTCTTTCTGAGCGATTTGGGAGACGCGAGGTGGAGAAGGAACAAGTAGGGGATGCGGGAGAAGGTGGCCGAGTGATGCATGCGAGTTCTCCTTCTGCTGAGAGCAAATGTAGTTCTTTGTAGTTCATTGGAGTTCATAGGAATGCTCTTTGTAGTGTTGAATATGTCTATGCTATGTCTCTCGGTTATATGCATATCATAAAGGCAGCATCATTTCCATTGATCTTGGACTCTTGGTAGTGTAGCAAGCGAAAGGAAGGGGGAAAATCATGGAAAATATCATGGAAAAGTTGTTAGTGTAATGCACATTTATTTTGTTGCAAATGTTCAGTTTCATCGAGATAAACCTACTCGTTTTAGATGCTTTCCCTTGCGGTAGTTTTATGCTTGCTTGCATGATGATGCTGTTTGAGGTGCTGCTTCTTTGTTAGGTTGTTGTTCGGTTCCTAGATGTTGCTTAGGTGCTCGCTGCTTGTTAGGTTGTTGCTTAGGTGTCTGTCTGTCGTTAGATGTTGCTTAGGTGCTGCTCGTCGCTGTTAGGTTCACAATTGATGCTGCTGCTTAGGAGCGATAGTGTTGCGGACAAGTGCTCTGCTATTAAGAGCATTGTTACATGTAAAGTACACTTTAAGCAATAAAAGTCCATTCAGATATTGTTAATGTTATTCACCATCAGGTTAATGTTATTCAGAATTTGCGCGAGTAAGATGTGCTTTGTTGCAGACAAGTGCTCTGCTACGGCTGGCTTCTTTTATTTGATTAAGGTTCTCCTGTGATGTGAATTTTGGTTTTGCATATGCATAGTAGCCCTCTTCAGTCTAGTGTAAAACAATTATCTCCTGGTATTGTTCCTCTTTTTTTGCTAAATTCCTGCCTATGCAGTATCTGTTGTGTTTTATTTTTATATTTTGTTGATATTATGTGTAAACGGAGACTGTGGCATAGTATAAAATAAACACTAGAAATTTAGATGTAATGTAATGTGTCTGTGTTGGTTGACTGTTGTTTTTATGACCTTGTTTATGGTTGTTGCTTGCTGCTGCTGCTAGGTTGTTAGGTTGCTTGCTGCTGCTACTAGGGCTTGCTAGGTTGCTTGCTTGCTGCTGCTGCTGCTATGTGCTTGCTAGGTTGCTTGAAAAAAAGGCTAAGTGTTAACTGAAACTAACACCTGTGGAGAGAACCCTTGCAGCAGGTTACAAAGTAGAACATGAGCTTCTGAATTTACTATGTTGTTCTTCATAGATTTAGTGCTGTTTTTCTATGGGTGTTAGAAGGATGTTTAGTGTTATTTACCATATTGTCATTCTTTCACAGCCCTGGAACAAGAGCACCTGACCGTCGCTGCCGCATCTTCCTCGACCCGAAGCAACAGCTCACCTCTCGGCGACTCCACGCGACTCACGGTGAGCTTGCTGCTGGTGCTGGATGGTGCTTGCTTGCTGTCGCTAGCTGCTAGCTGCTGCTGCTTGCTAGATGCTAGCTGCTCTTCGCTTGCTAGCTGCTAGCTGCTTCTTGCTGCTTGCTAGCTATAGCTGCCGCTGCTTGCTAGCTGCTAGCTGCTTGCTTGCTGCTGCTAGCTGTAGCTGCTTGCTTGCTAGCTGATGCATATAGCTAGTCGATGCATTCGTTGAAGACTGAGCAGCACCTGGAGGATCAATTGTATATATTTATCCATTGTTTTATTGTTGATGCTGATGTTGCTTCTAGCTGATGCTCGATGCTCCTTGCCATCCGGTGCATTTTGTTGTTGCTACTGCTGCTAGCATTTTGTTGCTGGTGTGTATATGGTGGTGTCAACATTTCCGTCGTGTGTATATGGTGTCATATTCTTGTGCGGGGATCGACGAGTTGCCCATTATCGCCGAAATGTTGATTCATTTCCGTTTCGGCGAAAATGGGGCACTCATATGTCCATAAATTAGCATAGGTCATGCCCAATTTTTCCGTGAAATCTTGCGCTAACTTTATGCATTTTTTCCTACTTAGTTCGAACATGGCCAACAACGAAGAGGCCGGCGGCAGCGGTAGCAAGCCATTCCGGATGCTAACCGATGAAATGGAGGTGATGGAGTCACAACCTCGCCGCGACGACGGCGAGGATGATGGCACCGATCCAGAGTACCGAGCGGACGATGCCGCCGAGGATGACACCACTGATGGTGCCGCCGAGGATGACACCACGGATGGTGCCGCCGAGGATGACACCGGCGCACCGAAGAAGCTACGGAGGGAGCGTCGCCCGAATGTGCTCAGCACCGTGAAGCAGGCATTCACCGAAGTGAACGCCAGTGGGCATCCAACGGCGCCCCCTGATTTAGTCAAAGGGTACTCGCCCAACTCGGGTGCATCCTCCGGAGCACGGTCTCGATCAACACCGAGAACCTCAGGCATCCTGACCGAGCGAATTTGCGCACCCTCCTCTTCAAGAAGCTGCACGAACGATACGAGTTCCCGGTGGACTGCTCAGAAAAGCGTCTCATGCGGAACAAAGTGCACAATGCCGCCCTCACGAAGATGAGCACCGCCCTCGCTAGTTGGAGGACCCGAGTGAAGAAAATGATTAATAGTGGTGAGAGTTACGAGAAGATCAAGGAGTCAAATCCCTCGATCACCGAGCAAGACTACGCTGATTTCAAGATCAAGTGCGAGAGCGAGTCAACGT